>NC_062538.1:7333247-7488247 GCF_022655615.1 Tachysurus fulvidraco | reverse complement strand
AGGGCTTCTGACTTTACCTTTACTTGTCTCTCTACTTTGCTTTAAAAGATTTAAATGCACAGAGGATAATATTCACTCTCACCTATTTTTATGGTGTGGTTTTAAATCAATCACGTCATCACTGTCAGTATGACATGTATTAATGTATGTGCCCCTCCCAGTGTATCCGAGAATTGTGTTATCATTTTATTTTTTTACAGAAAATCATATGACTGACTCCCTAAAAAAAATAAGTTCACATTACTCAATGTATTAGTCACTAGTCTAGTACGAGTGATGTACTGAGATCGTGTAAATATATACATAAATCTTTTTTTTTTTTTTTTGGTATAGTAAATAAACCAATGACGTCATAAGTCTGTGTAATAATATGACAGTGATTCGTTTGTTCCTTTAATGTCGACGTGTGTAACACTGGATGTGACTTGAATTGTTTTATAAAGAAATGTATCCTTTAAAATCCTAAAATCTTAATGAGACAACATGAACAAAAGTGAATAAGTGTGTAATAATAAAACGTTGTAAACCTTTTGTAGTTTTGTAATTTGTAATTTTGTAAATTGTGTAATTTTTACATGAAATCGGACTCAAAATGTTTCGGATGCACGCTGTTATGTACTGTAAGCAATTAACATTTATACAACTCTATACATTTTGATATCTACAGTTACATGAATTTATTTGCTTAGGATGTGAGCTCAGTGTTTTAGTGATTGCTTGCTTGATTGATTGATTGTTAAGAGCTTCTTGCCTGTAGAGGTTTTAGTGCCATGATACAGTATGAAGGGAGTAAGCAGACTTGGAGGAAGTGCTCACTCTCTGTGATCATTCGAGCGTGAGGACTGGCTTAAATCACCCAACATATAATTAGCCTTACTGTAAATCTCTGTCTTTTATCTTGTTTAGAGTCTTTCTCTATCAGTCTTTATTTTTAAAATGTTGTTCAAAATAGTTAATGAAAGGTTTGCCCCTGTTCTGAATTAAAAAAGAAAATAGAGTTTTGCAAGCTGCAAAATGTGGTTATTATATTTGTCCAGTCCATATACTTCCAAAGCCATCATTTTAGTTCTAAAAGTACTGTAATATTTTAATCAGGGAGATGCTAGTAAATCATTTCAGAACCAGCAAAGTTTGTAACAAGTCAGAGCACAGCGTCGAGCGTCGAGAAGACTGAGATTTAGAGCACTTTGTTATTGCCTTGAAAGCCATTGCCAAGAAGAGCAGCAGTGCCCTGGAAGTTATCTTGTCTTCCATGCCAAATGCAAGAAATGCCAAGATTCACTAGAGTTGGACAAACAACATAATAAAACATTTCAGCTTAAGGTCAAAATTTCAAATTGATCTCTATTGTTTAATATGAAATACAAATGCAAGTGTGAGATGTCCATATTTTGCAAAGATATACAAGTAATAAATATTGAAAAATAATGTGTAAGGCTGATCTGGCAGATGGTTGATTTTCAACAGTTTGTATATCAATATTTTATTTAAAAAAATACATTTAAATGTTTTTGGTATGTCACAGTTTTTAAAGAAAGTGTGGCATCTTGTAAAAACTCCTTATACATGCTGTCATATCTGATAAACTTACCTTTTAAACATTGTCCTGTTTTCTGTGAAAGGTCACAGGAGCAGAGATGCAAACAGTCTCACTGATAATAACTTGTGCAGTAAATGAGCCACTTTCCAATCATTATGAGTTCAAATATTACATCCCAAATCTGGAGTTTACTTTACAGTGTCACCGTCAGGAAACATAATAAAAGACTCTTATGTAGGTTGTGTTGATTTGCTTTGATATGGTTCATAATTTGGCAATACATCAGCATTTAGAGAAAAGAGAAAGTGCTGGAAGTATTTCCCCAAGAGGTGCACTGTGTCAGCTGCTTGGCCACCCGCTGTTTCAGAGCAAATGTGTTTCAGGGTTATACGAAAAGCTCATCGGCCTTTCTGGATTACTCCATTGCCTCCGGCCTCTGATTTTAGAAAGTGGTGAAAATAATTGAATGTCATGCATGAAACCTCTCCCCTCACATCAATCTCTGTGTGAATCTTCTGAGACTGTTTTTCAGTGGCACTATGTTGATGCCGAAAACAGGCACGAATGTCTCCACAACAGACCGCTTTTAAAAAGCCGAAAGCCGGCACAGTCATAGCAGAACACAATGAGATCAAATAGATCATACGAAAGGCAGGTATGAGGAAATTCCTATCATGCCATCCCTATAGTCTAGAGGAACGTCCCAGACATGGGGCACCAAAGTAATCCACATGGGTACCACAACAGTCAGGGTGTGATGAAACGTGCTGAGTCTAGGAGCAACAGGAGACCAGCGCGTCTGGTGGCCCATCCGCAGTGTAATAGCCTGAAACAGCTGAGAGTCTGTAGGCTGGAGTGGCTGGAGGATGGCACTCATGCGGAGGTCCGAGAAATATCCGAAGCAGCTCGCCACACCACACATACTCAGGAACAAATGTGGAATGTGGTCCCACAAGATCACAGAGCAAATGGAAGCTTACAAATATGCACAGGATCAAAAACACTGTACCGAGAGAATTATACTGGCTTTTCTGTGTCTGGAAAAGATAAGAAGGTGTAGATTAAAGTGAGAAACCCATCGTTTTCATAGAAAGCATGAAAGTCATATATTTGTTCACGCTATAGAGATATCAGTATTATGTAACGAATATGAAACATGTGTCTTATTTGTTTTCCCTGTTGTCTGATTTTTTTTAATCAATTAAGATATTTTGACTCGTGCGGAGAATTACTTTGTGTCTAAAAGTGTCCATTTAAAATGGGCTTAGTGAAGTCAGGCTTGGTCAACGTTCCACACTAACCTTGACAAAATGTGTCCTCATGGAGTTCACACCGAGTACAGCGGCACTGTCATACTGGAACCAGTTCCACTGATGGAAAATTGTAATCCTATA
This sequence comes from Tachysurus fulvidraco, assembly GCF_022655615.1. Lineage (NCBI taxonomy): Eukaryota > Metazoa > Chordata > Actinopteri > Siluriformes > Bagridae > Tachysurus > Tachysurus fulvidraco. The sequence continues at coordinate 7,485,313 of NC_062538.1, read as the reverse complement.
GCAAACAAAATATCCAATAAAAGTATGTGCTTTCAGCTGTGTGGCTGCAGTTTGAGGAAGGCCCACATACAGGGGTCATGATCATGGGTCCACAAACTTTGGGCCAAATAGTAGCACAAATACCTATAATAAGCAGATTTCATGTTCATGATATGAGATTTTTATTCATCGTTCAAATGTGATCCTATTCATTAACCGAGACACAACATTTACTATGTGGATTAATTACTGATTATTATACTTTGATTATTGCGTAGATACTGTATCAGATTTTTCTTTGCAGATACAGGAACTCCTGCTAAAACCCGTTTCACCTCGCAGGTAAATTATAAAGAGAGAAATTAAGGGCATAACACTACAACTCATAGCTGGAATTTTTGGGTGACATTGTTAAGATTGCAAACGTATAAAATTAACGTCTAATCATATAGCAACCAGCACACTAGAGCTTGCAGAATTTGTAATTTTCTGCATTTCTCATATTATCTGTTCTCTTGAATCTCCTCTGGCATAAATGAAAACTGCCCCATAGTTAGTGATGTCCTGGTTGACAGAGAAAGAGATGGCAGTTGTCAAATAATTGAATGCAGTCTGCACTGGAGAGAAAAGTTGTTAAAAGAATCGATAAAATTCTCATTAAGCTAGTTGTGAAATAAATGATCAGGAAACTCTGCTAGCTAGTTAATATTATCTACGGCAGAAAACAATAAAGCCCAGCACTCTACTTTTGTAGGAGAACTGTCATTTGGAACATATTGAAAATAGAATTTATTTAAACTCCTTGCTAGGGTCATGATGCAATCTTATATTTATTTCTATATTTCTAACATTATTTTCACTTGGTAAGCAGGAACAGATGGCACGGAAAGCTCAGAACATACACATTCATGCTTTAGGAATTTCAAACACGTGCATTGGCCAAATGTCAATAAGAGGTCTACGGTTAGATGGCCATCGATCAAAATAGTTCCTGACTGCTGTGCTGAAATTACTAATGTATTTTCAAAACAAGTGCAGTTCATCTCTTTCTGTCAGAACAGCATGCTTTATTTAATCCCCCTCCCTTTTTATGTCTGCTAAGTATTTTTCAGCACCACACTGAACATGTATTATGAATGCTGCTCCAACACCGGTGCTAAGTTGTAGGTTTTATTCTTAACAATGTTGTTAATCAGATTGATTTTGATTTTGTGCGGTTGTTTTCATCTAAGTCTTTGTTTTTAAGGTTCTGCTCACAAGTTCACACTGAGGTGAAAGTGCCAGTGCAGCATTCCTAGAGTGTGTGCAGCCTTGCCAGAGGCCTCTAACATACACACTGACACACACACATCACAACGTCCAAAGGCCTCAGTTGCTCAGCAAGACTCTATTAGTTCACACAGTGATTTTTAATTACAGATCAGCCTAAGTTACAGTGGAATTATACACCGTAGAAACCATACACAGGTATTTAGTGTCCATTTAAAGCGCATAGACAACAGTATATTTTTCTATTTTTTGACTGAATCAGCCAGGCGATTATGTTAGATTCAGCTCTGAGTTTACAGTCTATACTGAAAGGCAATTATTGGCTCTAAAAATAGGACAGATCAACTGACTGCCTCTGATATCAGACCACTGCTTTAGCCATCTGCAGCTCAGAGCTTTAAACAGAATTTGTTTGAAATTGTAGTAATAACCTGAATGCATTATGTTTCATGGGAGGTAAAAGAGAAATAAAATAATATGAGACTCGTCAGTCCTTCAGTCATACTGTTGGTAATATCAGGAGCATCAACGCTGAAGCTTTGCTCCTTGATAACACATCAGCCATTTTTCTTTTTTGTTGTATGTCCTCTAACAAGTCTATTACCAGTAAACAAACTGACAGAAAAAAAATGTCTCCTGTTCATGAGTTACCAAAAGTGAGGATTAAATTCCTTCACTGCATGTAAAGTGACTTCTCTCCTACTAATTTGAGAGCACAGTATTATTTTGGATGGAATTTAGGCAACAATTATTAAAATATTAAGGCTATAAGTTTAGATGGGACTCATCTGTTTGCTGATCCAACTGCACAGAATAACTGATAAATATTAAAAGACACAGAACTGATAAAGATTAATATTTAATGATGATGCCATTTGTTTAGTCAAAGCAATTACTGTTGATGGGGCTATAATTGTTTAGCATTGACACAACAATTGAATGAGGTTCCAGGAAATAAATGATCATTTAAAAAATAGCTAAAATAGTTCCTTACTCGCGAATTCTCATCGCCAAAGAGATAAGCAGTCGATCAGTTAACAGAAACGAAGCAACTGGGGAAGCTTGTTTTCCTCCTTGGCACAATAATCAGTCATTCATTAATCAAAATCCACATTAGAACCAGATTTACAGCCTGTATTTATCTGACGGTTAGATCGCTCTGACACAAGCCCTCAAACACTACATAAATAGGCAGGATACATGAAGTATTCTTAGCAGAGGAGGGTAACATTTAGTCTCATGTGAAGATGGAGTCAGGATCCAGTCTATGCATGGCTCAGCTTAGTAACAGTATGTACTCATCACTGTCACTAGTCATGAGGCTGCATGTGCTTGGGTCAGTACGTGCTTTAGATATTTGTCAGAATGCTTGACATTAGTGGGGTGCTTGTTATCCCCTGACCTGAAATACATGTACTTATACAACATTTCCAGCTTGCTTCCTACACAGTAGCTCACTTGCAGACATTGGAAGATGAGGGACATGCTTAGATAGTCACAAAGTATTTAAATGCTGGACACTAACCTGTAATTTTCCAGCTACATCCTTTTAAGATATTGTGGACATTTTTCTGTATTTTCATAACAATATTTTATTCCATTTTTGTAGGAAATATAATAAAAGTTGAATTAAACACTGTCCTTTTACTGCATGTCTCATCGAAAAGTCTTGTTGTAAAATGCAATTTGGTGATATGATAACTTTGACGTATCGCCCAACCCATTGGGCCGTGCTGATATAGGAAAATAATCAACAACGACGTGTGATGCAGCCCGACACAAAGCAGGGCTTCTGTTACCAAGCCGATGTTTTCCAATAATAGCATGTGCTGAAATGTTTTAATCTTTTTATATCATTTACCATTTATGTATGACAGGACAACATATATCTTTTATCTATTTTTAGTTACATTTCTTGTTGTGGAACATTTGAAAAACAAGTTATTCCCTGTTATAACTTATGTTATAGCAGCTTGAAATGATTGTCCCTTATTAGCCTCAGTTTACTCTCTCCTGAAGTTACAAAATAAAAATTGCGTCTTGCCATGTTGCCAATCAAAGCTTAACTTCTGCCCAGTCAGACCTGAGAACCTGAGAATATTCATCACAGATGCCAGACACAACGGTGCCTAGTTTTCTTTCAGGAGTGAGCCAATGTCTGTAACCTTAGACCTGTAGTAATGATGCATTCTGGCCTGAAGCTACTGTACATCTCAGTGTTTCTGTTATCTGCATCTAGAACATGTTTGCTAATGTCCTAAATTAACCATTTCATCTCTAGTGATTAGATCACCGAGTCCTTGGGTTAAGGATGTTTATGAAATGGATGTGACGAGGCATTACGGCTTACCTTAAAAGGATGTATTAACAACAAATTGTCAAGGTTTCCTGTAGGAAATGACTTGGGTTTTTTTTAAAAACAATTTGTCTAAAGCCAAAATAATTCCTGTGAATTCCTGTTACATGACTGAATGTAACTGCGAACGTACGCGTTCTACAGTACAGAGCGGTCCACAGCTTTGTGAGCCAGTGTGAATAGATGAGTAACCGTGTAAAAGGATAAGACATATTATGTTAAAAAAAAACATCAATAAAAAAGAATAAAGAATTAAGAAAACAAAATGTAAGCAATTCCATTCAAATGTCAATCTCACGATTTACTGTAGTCCTAAATGTATGAGCACAGTATAAACACTCAACTGCAGCTCAACTTGATTCAGCTTTGTTTCTTTTTATTTCATTTAACTCTTCTCGTTAAATCTACACGTATAATTAATGTTGCTAGATTTTTCTTTTTAATATAGAAACTAGGAGTAAAAAAATGGACTGTTAATTAATGTTTGTGGAAACATATTGCGTAAAAGAGATTTACAAACAGCATCATTGGTTGGGAGGGTGTAATCTCTTAGTAAAATTCACAACACTAGAAGATTTTTCTTATTTATATGCATAGTAAAATTCTTTATCTGTTTTTAATGAAAGGTCACATGGCCCAGTATTCAAATGGCCTCACTGTCTACACACTCAATTTTATGAATTAACGCATTTGGATTTAGGATCACAACTATAGAGAAGTACAATAATGTGAGTGCTTGTTCCATTGTGATGTTCTTATATATCAGTATCTGTAATTTGATCAATTAGAGAATCAGGGCCAAAACAAAAAAAAAAACAAAAAAACATTTGACTTTTATACACATATTACAAAGAAATATCACAAACCAAAGCCTTCAAACATCAGCTGGAAAATAGCCATTTTTCTGTAAGTGTTTCGTCATCCAGCACAAATGCAGGATTTGCCACATTTGTGACATTAAGACACACAGAACTACACAGGCGAGAGTTTGCCTTCGGCGCTCAACCTCAGACATCCAACTTCCATCCTGCACTTATTGCTCTGTGGATGTTACAAGAACAAGAATACAGATGTGTAGCTCGTGAAATATTAACAGCAGGAAACATCAGAGAAAGAATAGAACTGATCAATTTTTAATGAAAAATAGAGAAGAATAGGAGACCACATCTGAACAATGTCTTTTATGCTTAAAGGGGTTTTAATGATGCCTCCTTTTCCCCAGAATTTAGTTTAACTACAAATAGCAGAATGAACTTGCCTTGATGTTGACTTGATGTCTTGAAGTGAACAGATTAAAAATCCAAGCTGTTGTTTATTAATAAGTGAAAATTGTAGCTGTCACCTATCAGGGGTTATACTGTAGTAACTCTATAGTGAGCCTTATTTCTTATAATGCAGCATTTCACAGCAAATTAAGTCTGTTGTTGATTAGTTTCCTGGAAAACGTGTCTTTCTCTGATTTGTTTGAAATAAAATGTTGTCTTGTGTGTAAAGAGATAGCATGATAAAAATTAATATGTCTGTATTTGAAATACAGATGTTTCCATAAAGAGAAAGATCTACCTTCTACAGCTCGAGTTTGAAATAGAGCTTTTATCATATGTTGTTTGCATATTAACCGAGTCTTCGCTTTCAGTTCATGTTTTTGAGTAGAGGAGCCCTTCCAGACTGCCCTGGGCACTTTGGGCAATGAATTACACACAGTGAGGTCATTCATGTGCAACTGGCCAAGCTTTATTTAAGATCACCAACACTTAGTATCATCCCATTTCATGTTTGTCTGGAGGGAGAATATTCTCTCTAGTTAGTGTCTTTGTGTGCCGAACCGACAAGCTACATGAACCAGACATGCAGTTTAGGTGCTGTACTTTATGTAGTTTAATATATAAAAAAATAATTCATGCTGGTATCTTTTGGGTGGTCGCAGAAGCAGGAAGGCACTGTTTGGATTGCACTTATCTTGGGTGGAGTTAATTACCATGTGTTTGGACTAAAATGGCATCAATGGGCTTAGGAATACCACTGACTTCCTTTAGTGAGTTTACATTTTGTTCTCCTTGACTGAAACAGACAAGATATGTTGTGTCATCGTGGCAGACACAGTAATGAAAGTTACACGTAAAGAAATCTTGTTTAGAATTCTAACGTGCCCATCGAAAACAGTTTTGCAGGGTTTTTTTTAACGTGTACAACCTATAAAAAATAAATATGCAGGATTATCGTGTTATGCCTTAATCTACCAATGACAAAACCATTAAGGTTGTTCCTTAGTACTGGTTCCTTTCTGTTTTTCAGTTGTCTGGGCTTCAAAGCATCAGATGTATCGTATAAATGAGTTCAGTGTGAGGTTCACTGTACATTGTAGGGTACAATCAACACACACACACACACACACACACACACACACACACACACACACACACACATACACACACATATTCCCACCTGGCAGATAACCTATAGAATCGTCATCATCCTACCACACATGCTTTTGGACTAGTGGAGGAAACCAGAGAGAATTAGATAGATAGAATCAGAAGAACATTGAAACTCCACATACACATGAGAGAGCTGAGAATTGCTGAACCCCCAACCCCAATTTAAGTAAGTTCTATAATCATGTGAGGAACATGTTAATGGGAAAAGGCTCAAAGTTGAACTTGAAAGAATGCTGCTTTTGCTTGGTATGTCCCACACCACAGGCTGCTACACTTCTTTCCCCAGTCCCCTGGAATGTCCACATTTGTTTTAGATGCCTGCAGGACCAATGGCATCAACCTCTCTGCATTTTAGTCGACTAAGAAAATGCGGCAAGCATTTCAGATACGACAGGGGATCCTCCCAAGCAGGTGATGGAGGGCTTCCTCTTCCCCCACTACCCCACATAACTCCTCACCTGTTTCACAACATTCCCTACCAGGCGTCTCATACCGCCTACGCTAACTATTCCAGTCTGCATCCTGCATTTGTGAGCATGTTTATAAGCATCACTCACACCTTTCACAAAGCTTTGGATTGTTTTTCAGATTTAGTTTGATTTGTTTTCTTAGCAAAACCTCAGATGAATGCTTAACACCTGTCTGTATGTAAATGTCCACTGACTTGACAAGGGCTATGATGTAAACTGCAGTAATGCATTCCCTTGCCCAGTGAGATTGCCCCCTACATAGTGATCAAAAGTGACCACTGCTTAATCAAAAAAGAATTTAATGTCATTTCATTAAAGCAGAAGCTGCTGTCCATATAGAAAACAATTACAGATGTAATGTGCATAGATTTATAGTACAGTACTTCAATCAAGTACTTTCTTGTTAAAGGTTGTCATATTTGGGAAAGACTGCATGGCTTGTAGTTCATAATTGGAAGCGAAAGATGGTTAAAATGAATTTGGAAGAATAAACAGTACTTCAACAAAGTCAATAAACAATAGACTGTAAATGTTATGTATTTTTATAAACTGCCAGTTTCACTTAAACTAGCAAAAACATAGCACACTTGTGTTTCATGATATATTTATTTATATTCTGGAGTGCCTCAAAGAATTAGTACAGGACGAAGACAGTAATTATTGCTAAGATAATTATTGCAGTTTTCCCATACCCTAGCTTGCTAACATAGCTATATGGCAACATGACAGGGTGGATCTGGTATAATTTTGTTTGTTAATGATGTACTGTATGTAGTGAAGTGTATTAATGTAGTTGACTATCACTGTAAGTGAAAATCAATCCTTTTTAATGAATCCTATATCCGATTAACCTCAATGAGCTATGTGCGGCACGTGAAGTGTTCAAGTGTCCACGATCATCTCAAAAGGGCCTTTGAGCTAATTTTCATCCTCAACCTCTGTGTGTTTGAGATGTAAAGTGGTTAAAAAAACAATGTTTACCTCCTTGTTGTCTTACATTAGCAAAAAAATGTAGCCAGTTAACTGTGATCTGTGTTTACGTTCTCAAAACAGTGAACTGTATAGTCATTTTAGCCAACCATAGCCACTGGTCAGCAGCAGAAAGTGAAAGTTGTCAAAGTTCAGGTAAGCTGATCTCCCCCTGCTGTGTAGATCATGCTGGTGAAAGCAGGGGTGAAGCAGGTCACTGTTTGGACCTTGACCTTTCACCTTACCTTGGTTCATTCACTGAATCACCTGTTGCTCCGTGTGTGTCACCAACTTTGACTCTTACTTCAGTCATCTATGAGGATCAGTGAATCATCTTAAAGTCAGAATGTCTAATAAGCTTGCTCTTTAGGTTATAGGTTTTTTGTTTGTTTGTTTTTGTTTTTTACATTTGCAGTGGTTTTTTGTCCTGTTTTTATAATAAATGTTCTATATCTAGAGACTGTTAACTGCAGATTGCCTGGGTTGGTTCTTCTGATTTACAGCTCTGAAATAAATCACATTGTAGATATTTTATTTTGTTGCATTAGAGCCTCGAACCCTAGAGTTCATATTTGCAAATGAAAAGATTTGCATAAACGTAGGCTGCTCTGTCATCTCCAGATATAGGAAGTAATTCAGCAAAGGATTATATTTCTTAAAGGATTACTCTAGCCTCTGTATTTTCCTTAAAATGTAATGTAATGTAATATAAATTCAGATGCTGCCATTAAGCAGAAAGATAGACGATACCAAACAATGTGTACGTTGTGTGTTTGCGTTTGTTAGTACTTTCCAACAATAAATAAATAAACTGATGTTTAATGATATTTGCGGCACATTTTTTACAAATATAAAGTGCAATGTCTTTACTGTGTGACCGGCCACATGTTCAGCAGTCTAACTGTTGAGGAAACTTCCACCAAACAAGACAGCTTCTATTCAGACTAGCAAACAAAAGGCAATTAACTGGAGCTGCTATTGGGGGCCTCTGCTGCACAAAACACAAGGCGAGCTGAGGGATTTGTGCTTGGTCTGCTGTTTTAGGCCCGATAGTATCTCAGAGAGCACACTGAATGCCTCCTCTCATCTTATTAGGCCGTGTTTATGAGCTTCCTGCTGCTGGCTCAGTTACAGTCCAGTGAAGACAACGGAGTTACTCAAGAATCTGAGCTGAAAGCTTTACTCTTGATCAGCTGAGTTCAGAATTATGTACTTGAAAATAAAGTTTCTATTGCTTTCAGAAGGTACGTGATGTTGCAGTGAAATGCAATTTCTGTGCAACGAAATCTTCAGAGAACTCTCTCTTTCTCGCTCACTCTACTTTGCTTTCTCTCTCTCTGTCTCTCTCTCTACTTTCTCTTCTTTCTCTTTCCCTCTCTCTAATCTATCTCTCTACTTTGCTTTCTTTCTCTCTTTCTCTCTCTCTACTTTGCTCTCTCCCTCTCTCTCTCTCTCTCTCTCTCTCTCTCTCTCTCGATGGTTGCCTGACAACAGTGAAGAGAGGGAGATGTGATCACTGAACCACAGTATCAGTTGTTTAAATAAATAAAACTCGGATCTATCAATGTTAATAAAGATGAACTCAAATTAAATTAACCAGCTTGAATATATTTAATGTGTAAGCGCTCATTACGATTAATTCTTGTTGTGGTTCAACAACTGTGTAAAATACAAGACCGTTTTGTATATTTCTTCAATATTATTCAGGGTTTTTATTACACACACTGCATTCTCGGTGTTCCTTTTAAGCAGGAAGTAGATGGGGATTATAGATACCCCCACTACTAAATCAACAGGTATCCACCAGCCATGTGGTGCTATTATTTAACTGAAAACTTTCTGCCAGCGCTGGGGTATGCAGGCAGTTTTCAAAAAAATCGCTGACCAATCAGTAAACAATAAAAGGCTTCTGGCTCGGTCGTCTGTGATCACTGCACTGCACAGTTTAGTTCTCCCTTTAGAGAACTAAATCAGTTGTATTCGAGCAGAGAAGATACAATCTTCTCTCTTAATAAGACAAAAAATGGTATCACAAAACCACGAAACACAACACTCTTTGTCCAGAAGATTTGAATGCTTTATTATAGAAACAATTCCATATATTTTTTTTATAGAAAAATCAATCAATTTTTTTTTAAAAAGTCTATAAATATCTTGATGCATAAGTTGCTACTAAATAGTTTTTAATGTTGTATTTTGTACATACTTTCGACCTGATATTGCGGTATAATAATGTCGTATTGCCTAGTCATATTAGGCTGCTTTGTGTTAATTCTTGTTTTTCTGAATTTTATTATATTTTTATTCAGTTTCGCTTGAAATCGTAGCACTTTCATAGACTATAACTGGTCTTCATGCTTTCAGATACTTGAAGGCACTTCCTATATTGCTGAGCATCTCCCAAGTGACTAAATACGAATAAAATGTTTAATAGAGTTCATACAGTGAATGAATATTTATGGACATCTACATGAGATGCAGGATATAAGCTGCTCTTATTTCCCCAACCGGATGCACTCGGTTTGTGTTCTCTAACTATCCGCTGAAGGTACACTTTGACCTGAACCGTGTTGTGATGACACCAGTGTGTTATGGAATCATCAGAAGCACAAAATCAGTTCTGTCTTATGTTGCTGCAAGCTATAATTGCCAACCAAAGAAGGAAATATTTATTTGTTTCAGCAGTTATTTATTTTCCACAGCATTTGCAGAAGGCCCCGGTGCAAATTGCATTCCTAATTAGGATTAAGGAAGAGGTCAGTCTGCTTGGACGAGAATGCGAGGCATTTGAAGCAAGCATGGCTGATACCATCTGTGCAGTGAGCAGCGAGCGGCTAATTCTGGCAACGGCAGCAACGCGATTTACAGATCTCTGTGGTGACAGCTTCCTGGTGAATGCAGGATTCTCCACTCGAAAAACTACATGCTCAGCAAAATTCAACACTACATTGTTGACAAAGAAGTAGACGTTTATTTCCTCAGGCAAATTGTCTTGAAGCACTTTCTTTGAAAAGGTGTCTGTGTCTTCATCTGCTAGCCAGGAGGTTGAGAAATGAGCCATAATTAAATCTTATTAAGGGTAATGTCTCAGCTTCCTGAAAAGGGCACCATACCGCTCAGACTTACCTGTAAATGCAACAAATTAGTCGGCTGTGCGCTCTCTGCCAGGCATTGACAGCAGCTATATATAGCCGAGGCTTCCCGAACACTAACTTGTTCTCAAACCCCTGAAGCATAATTCACAGAACCCGCTGCCTCCAATTCTCCACTAAATCATGTCTAACTCACTCTGACAAAGGATTCAGTTACAGTATTTTTTTCCCCACCTAAACTGTATATGCAGCCTCATGGGTATGTAATTTCCCCCATCAGAGCATTCTCATCATCTGTTCAAATTAAATCTCAGATAAAGTCACAACAACTATTTTCAACTGTAATATTTAAAATCTAGAAATGTAGTCATTGGGTGACAAACTGAGGTTCACAGTATCCTGTTTATAACCACCACCACCACCACTTTTCCTGCTCTATACAAAGCCACAGGATGCTTTCACACCTATTAGTCAGTGCTCAGAGTCCAAAGCAGCAGGACGTTTCTACTTTTGGTTTGTTGCTGTTTGGTCTGATTTTGCACTTAATTAGTCATAAAATAAAATAAAAGCAGCACAGAGACCATGAACTGACACCAAATAAACGATTATTTACTTAAATAAATAACTGCTTGATTCCCTGTAGGCTGTCTCTGGCCCCATTGTGTAATGAAAACGATCAGGCTCTAATGTGGACGGGGAACGAGACCTAGTAGGCCAACGATGGTTGATATATATATATATATATATATTAAATTGTAAAGCGGATCGGCTCACACACAAAGGGTTTGATATCCTGATTCTTTTCCTGTCTAAATTCTATTTCTGATTTCTCTTTCTCTCAGAGCAGTGGAGTTGATGAGCTTTTGTAAAAATCTGTAATGTTATTCATTCACCATAGCCATCAGAGCTAGTGTTCAAATCTGTGTCACAAATCAAAGCTATATGCAGTCCTGCGAATTAATGTAACAACAATGTGACACCATACAAGCAGTCTGTTTTTTATAAAGCAGTCTTGCCTAGGCAGGATCATTTAGTGTGGCTGCAATGGGGGTTGGTTGGAGTCGGGGCGGTGCGGGGTGGGGGGTCAATAACCTTTTGAATTAAGATTTCATTTCCTGGTTTATAGCGTGGTGGTTTTCTGTTGTGTTAATCAAGAGACATGACTGTCAGATTTGAACATAAATCACAAGTGACTGCCAAGAGTAGAAATCCTGTTGCAGTGCGGCTAGTCGACTGGGATATAAAGAACTCGTGAACATCAGCTTGCTCACTCTGCTGATATCTGCAGAACAAGTGGAAGGGATACTGCAGGCTCAAACACTGACACGAAATGACAAGTTCCCAAGCACTCAGTGAGACAATACGCTCCTCTCGTTGCCACAGATCAAGAGTAGTCTTTGACCTGTGTACATTAGACGCTCCTGCTAGGTTCGCAGTCAGACGATTCAACTCAGAGTCTGTTCAGTTGTAGAAGATTGATACACTTGAACAAGGGGTTACTCCATGTCTTGGTAAACCTATGCAATAAGACACGTGCGTTGGCTGTTGTTTTTTGTGTTGGCCTGGTTGTACTCTGTTGGACAGTTTAGAGGTGTGTTCAGCCAGCTAGTGGAATATCCGAGGTGTGCTCTTTGCAGAGATTTTCTTATCTCTGCTCTAAATTTAGTATGGAATGAGAAAGAGCAACAGTGCCAAATCATTCACTCCCCAGTTTGGATTTATTGTCCATTTAGGCTGTGAAGAAAATATTATTTCCTTTGTTTTGTTAAAGTGAATTAAACGACACTAGCGGGAATTTTTTCTCAGTAGTTGTGAAATTGGTCCAACTAATGAAATTCAATCTACCAAAAAAAAAGGATTATCAGTCCTGTCCATGACTCCAAGGTGCCTTATGTTTAGCAGTGCTTCCATTGTCCTGCTTCTTCTCCAGGGATTCTTGCTGGTCATTTAAAACAAGTGTGGGAGGCGAGCAGATGGTGCGGGATTAATCTCCCAGGACGTCGTCTCGGTGTTAAAAGATTCGGATAATGGAACTTCCTGCTCTTTCTGAGCATATAAATAGAGGTGAGAGCGACGTGTTTATTCTGTCAGGTGCACAGGATGAGATGTTTTTAAAGCTGGGAGAAGGTCTACAGAAAACGCAGCTCACACACACTCAGCCAACCTGAAAAAGCTCAAACTTTCTTCAACATTTTTTGTGCTTCGAAAGTGGCTGGGCTCCTTTTCTTCTGTGGCTCACAACAGGTGGCCCCTCAGAACTGCAGATTGTTTGTTTAGGGTGTAGCCAGGATCCTCACACTACTGTCAATTACTGGAGCAGATGGCTCTTCAAAGAGTCCTCGAAATAGTATGCATGCATTAAAAATTGTGTTTCTCTTGCATTGTCTGGTTGTACATGACCATAACATAGACAAGGCTCATCTTCTCTGTTGAAAGTGTTTTATAGACAAAAACATAAATGAACTTTTTTGATAAGATGTTAATTCATTAAAATAATGTTTTGTTTAGGGTGAATTGAATTCAGTTCTCTCAATTTATACTGTTTATACCAGCGAGTTTGTAAGTCTGCTCCCAGGCTTGCAGTGTGCGGTTCTTCATACACTGTCGAACAAAATACCCCACAATGAAGTAATCAAAAGCACAAGCCCAACTGCTGTTGATGGTCCGCTTATTTTCAAATTGTTGAGAGATTTAACTCCAAGGAAGCATTTACCCTTTGAATGGACACAAGTGTTTGTGACGTACTCTGTACTCCGAGAGCTTTGTACAATAAAGCAGCCTCCCGGCTGAGACACAATGAGCATGCAGGAGTTCCAAAAGTGTCAGCGGAGGAGGATTTGCGACCTCTCGTATTGTTCAGTGGAACATCCGTGCAGATCTTTTGTAAAGCAACAGGGGTGAGTAGGATTTAAAGAAAGGCTCTCCATGAGCTCAGACAAACTCTGTAAAAAAAAAAAAAAGTTGCAGAGCTTCATCCCAACCAATACAAGTGATGATGGCTGGTTCATGTAATGAATGGGTCTATGTATATTTTTTTCCAGCAAGGGCACAGCCTCTGCCCAGCAGACTAGAATCAATCCAGCAGTTTAAAAATAACAAGAATATTATCCACTTCACGCATTGCTGAGTGAACTGGATGTGTTGAATGCTTCCTGACAAGCTGCAGGGAGACGGAATCTGCCTCAGCTCTTTCACCCGCCTCTCTCTCTATCTCTCCCAGTCCCTGCTGATTACAGAGCTCATTTTGATTTGGGTGTGGTGCTTTTAAACTCTGTGCTGAGGAGACTGCCAAAAAGTCATTTTCTACTATACAAAGTTCTATTTTTTTTGGCACCTGCGGCCGTAATATTTCCATTGTCCGCTGGTCTAGTACAAAAGATTCCATCTGTATCTGCTCAAGGCAAAAATAACAGAACACATGTGTGGGACTAGCTGCACTGTTTGTTGTCAGTTGGTTATAGATACCACGTCATAAAAAAGCACAAACCCAGAGCGGACATATATAAAAGAATACCGATGAAGACTTGGATACTGAGTAAACACAATCACAGATCCAACGTGTAAATGTTGTCGGCCAAAATGATGATACGGTTGGTTTTAATGTCATGGTTATTTACAGTATGCCAGACATCGATGACGCCTGAGATAGGCACGGGCTCCCCGTGACCCGAGGTAGTTTGGATAAGCGGTAGAAAATGAATGAATGAATGAATCTTGCAAAAATAAAAATGCACTTTTTGATGTTGCACGTAATGCCAAAACATGCTGTAACTTTTAAATGAATTAAAATGTCTTTAATTTAGCCTTTGGGAATAAGCAGTCATGTTGAAGGTGTGCATTTAAGCTGTTGGTAGATGAGTACTGATAAGTCAGAATTTGACCACTAGGTGCTAAAAGGAATCTCAATAAATATGAGGGTGATGGAAACATTCATTCATTCATTCATTTTCTACCGCTTATCCGAACTTCTCGGGTCACGGGGAGCCTGTGCCTATCTCAGGCGTCATCGGGCATCGAGGCAGGATACACCCTGGACGGAGTGCCAACCCATCACAGGGCACACACACACACTCACACACTACGGACAATTTTCCAGAGATGCCAATCAACCTACCATGCATGTCTTTGTACCAGGGGAGGAAACCGGAGTACCCGGAGGAAACCCCCGAGGCACGGGGAGAACATGCAAACTCCGCACACACAAGGCGGAGGTGGGAATCGAACCCCCAGCCCTGGAGGTGTGAGGCAAACATGCTAACCACTAAGCCACCGTGCCCCCCATGTGATGGAAACAGTTAAATAAAAATAAAAAAAGTGTACATTATACAGTGCACACACACAAAATGTACACGTTTATATATATATATATATATATTCTGTATATTCTACAAACACGTTTATACATATACATCTTCTGTAAAAATATATATGTACATTTCTAGAGACACCTCTTATAACACTTTAAGCACAGTTCAAATAATCGACTATGTTTATATATATAAATATATATATAAGATTGATACACAGAAAATGACAAAATTCTGAGTATATGTCAAATAAATGTTTATAATTAGAGTCCTTAGTCTTGCTGGTTTTTGGTTGGGTCTGTTGTTTCTAGATTTAAGCATATTACTGATTTGCACAGCCAATCATTTGCTGTAGATTATATACATTTAAGCCAAGTTTTTCTGTTCTCTCTTAAACAACTCTCAGGACAGAGTTGATCTGTTTTGCGTTGTCATTTTCTCTGATATCCCAAGGGCCATATATGTACCTGTCATTGTGTTTTGATTTAGCACTAAGTCTTTTAACTGTAGATTGTATTCAAGCATTACACCAAGATTACTAAGGAAGGCCAGGCATCTTGCAAGGAGTAGAAGATTAAAACTTGGTCCAGATTGTCAGATTTGGGTTCCAGCTGCACAGAGCAGCGCTTAGCAAAGCCTATGTAGGTCACACAGCACCTGGCTTGTTTGAGGGCTCAATTATCTTATGACTGGCATGAGAGTTTAGAGTACGACAAACAGTATGACTGTCGCTGACTGTGTACCAACATGAGATGTGTGCCGAGAAGTGCGTCCTGCTGGAGAGCGCAAAGTTTTAGAGTCAGGATTCAGGGATCTGGTATCGGTGGAGGCATCCACCTGCACAGGATGTTTTTAATAGTCTTTATTCTGAGAATTATAGTATTCAGATTTTCTACCGAGCATCTCAATATTCAGAAGCCCGTTTTGCTTCCTATTCCCAAATGTTTTAGTGTGATAGACTCAGAGATGTGATGTGTTCTGACTTGTTTTCACACTTTCCCGGAGTTCTTCTGTTTTTAGATGGTCCTTGTAACCTTTTAACTGCATGTCAACTTCATTTAAGCACTATGTCTGCACTGAAACTGACAAAAAGGGCTCTTAGAAAGGACATCGCAAACAAGCGCTATGCCCTTGAATTTCACATGATGCTGTTTCCAAGGCAGATTTTGTTTTTCACTGCAATATATGAAATGTCTTGTTATGCTTGCATGTTTTCTTATGAGTATTTGCATAAAAAATGAATAATAACAAAGAATACAACATATTTACTTATTCATGAAGGGTTGTTGGATTTCGTGGCTTTGGTTTTGTTTATACTAGCTCGGGGTGAAACATATAAAACCTGTAGAGTCTTGGCCCAAAATCGGGTCATCAAAGATTCATAAAAATTATCCTTAGCAAGCAGCAAGCCATTAATGTTTCAGTGTCCTGATTAGATTTCGAAAAACAAAGCACTGTGTGTCACATGTTTGATGTTGGTTTTGGATTCCCAGAGCGAAATCAGTGTGTACTTGGAGCTTCACCATGCTGGCAGAGTTTTAAGTTGTGTGCTCCAGGAAGCTGGGAAGTATGAGACACCAGCTGTTAACCTATAGTAGCTTCAAAGTGGATAGTGTATCTTTATAAAGGTTACAAAGACCAGATGTTAGAGAAAGCATGCATAGAGAGAACAACAGTGATGGGGCTTGGTCTTGTGCCTGAGTGTTAGCCTTAGCTACCGCTAACACTGCTGAAATGCTTTAAACACATGGGTTTTATTGTAGACAATGACCAAAAACTTGAGGTCATATAGTACGTCAGATTCTGTTCTTGTAACTGGCTTTCATAAGGTATGTTAAGAGGAAACAGAGCCGAGGAAATAGTGCTGGTCATTTCCTTACCTTAACATACATCAGCTTTAAAGGAGCAGGATTTGGCTTATTGTTTTTCTCATCCTGCTTTGGACATCCTTTACTGCTAGCTGTTATACTGGTGATAAAATAACATACTAGCCATAATGTAACTAGCCATGCTAAGGTTTATGGCAGTAGTTGATCCAAATGCAAAAGTGCATTAAACAAAACATAAAGACTGTGATTTACAGCAATGCCATATAGTGTAGCTGGTTACGGTGTTTTTCTTCTTTCCCATGTCAGGCTTCTGTCTGTATGAGAAGAGAACGTGCTATACCCCTGTCTGGTACAGAGCTGATCATGTCTACCTCTCTTACTTTACTATTTACTAAGCATTTACTAAGTTTTAGCAGTTAACAGAAAGTGATAGTCAAGTGATAGTCAATCCTTAATTTTATTTGATGTCACAGGATGCAGAGGGCTATAAAAAGTATAAAGATAAGATAAGCTTAGTGGCTTAGTGGTTAGCACGTTCGCCTCATACCTCCAGGGTTGGGGGTTCGATTCCCGCCTCTGCCTTGTGTGTGTGGAGTTTGCAAGTGTGTATGTGCCCTGTGATGGGTTGGCACTCCGTCCAGGGTGCATCCTGCCTTGATGCCCAATGACGCCTGAGATAGGCACAGGCTCCCCATGACTCGAGAAGTTCGGATAAGCGGTAGTAAATGAATGAATGAAAGATAAGAACTGTAAGGAAAGGCTCAAGAAACACCACAGTGGAAAGAACAGACTACAGACAAACAGGACAAAGATTAAATAGAGGCTCAATACAGCATTGAGGAATTAGAAACAACAACAAATTGACACATTGATTTCTTTCTATAAATCAGACCGATTTTTTAGTCACATATGAATTCATGCAATAGCATGATCAGGTCATGTTGCCTAGTTCAACTAAAAATGGCCGGTAATAGATCTGCCAGCAGGACACAGAGATGTAAAGAATGTGTGAGGGTGGGGTGCAGGCACTAAGAACTGGGGGCTGAGTGTTAATTGAGTTTCAGGAATTTTCTGGAAGAGTCCACTAGTAGACATCTTCAGTAGTCCTAAACTCCAGTGATGGCAGCCTGAATGTTTTCACCTCACATGAGCACATGATCCTGTGTTACTGTGTTAAAGGGGAAACTTGGCAAACATTACAGGGCTGTTAATTCTCTCTTTCTCTTCTTCATTACAGGCTATGTCAGCATTCTGGCAGTGGTACTGAAAACTGCAAATTCTTCACCATGGGCCAATGAGTTTGAATGTAAGCACAAAAGGATTTCTTGAAAGCCACACCGAGGACCTACAAACAAATGGTTTTCTGATTTTACAGCTTTTTGGTCAAATACTGTCTTTTTCTCCTTGTGCAGCAATTGAACTGTCCTGTCTGATAGAGTCAATCTCCACGACCGGTCCCAGAATTGAATGGAAGAAGATTAAGGAGGGGAAAACAAGTTATGTTTATTTCGAAAACAAAATATCAGGTAATTCATTGCATTTCATCATCAATATCGAGATTTCTATCCAAAAGTTACACGTGTGACTTTACACTTACGTTACATTGCTTTACTCAATTTGGTAAAGTTAATATTTTAGATTTTAGCACTAGTAAGGAATTTAAAAATGGCTTTTGTTTCTTCCAGGTGACTTGGCAAACAGAGCAAAGATTCGAGAGCCTGCAACTTTAGTCATTGTTAATGCAACAAGATTAGACACTGCATCATACCGCTGTGAGGTCACAGCCCCTGATGACCTAAAAAACTTTGATGAGATTCTGATAAACCTCGCCATCAGGGGTGAGAGACATTTCACTATCATCATATCGACCTAAAGCATCCTGCCACTCCACCAAACCTCAGAGTGACTGAGTAAAAGAAGCGGGGCATCAAGAGTATCATTAACATTCTCTTGATATACTCAGTTTGACACAGTATACAGTATGATACCACACGTAATTAGCTTACAATTATTACAGAAATGTGTTTAGTAATAAATAAGGATTCTATCGTCTCCTCAGTGGCTTAACATTTATAGAACATGTTAATAAGCACATTTTTTCTTTGCTAGCGCACTTATTAATTGTAGTTGCCCATATCCCTGGCAGACACCACTGGCAGTTAGTAGTACACTATTTGTTTTCTCAGAAATTGGTGTTTGCCGAGCTGCGTCGCTGTAAGCTGAGCTTAGCCACACCACCCTTCCAACCCTTGGCGTACATTCGAGGATGCGTTCCGGCCTGCCTCAGGCTCGGGCGTGTCCACGGCTAAATGGGGAGAATTCTGAAACTGCATCTGAGTTTAATCAGGCAGCTAAAAAGGGAAAGCGTATGATGCATGACCTTAATGCTTACAGATTAAACAGCTTGGATTCTACACTTGATTTAAAGATGCAGATGCGTTATTCTACTGTATGTGAGTCTTACTGAGGCTTTCGGATTCTGTTTTGTAGTAAAGCCAGTGACTCCACGGTGCTCTGTGCCAACGTCTGTGCCGGTGGGGAAGTCAGCCGAGTTGACATGTGTGGAGGATGAGGGCTTCCCCAAGTCCCACTACCAGTGGTTTCGCAACAATGAGGAGATTCCCTTGGACCCCAAGAGCAGCCCTAAGTTCTTCAACTCGTCCTATTTGATGAACAGCGAAACGGGCGTGCTGGTGAGCACCGGGAGGAATGGGAGAAGGGATATTTTGGGGAGCCAGTTGATGTGCAGTGGCTCCAGCCATGAAGGGAATCTGCTGTACTCACTTGCACTTTCCACAATGCCGCACTTTGCCATTCACACTCAGTGGCCCACCCTGGTCACTCAACCTTCAAAGTGGCCTTTAATTCCTGTCCTGGCATTGTCCATTGAAGGACAGAAAGCATGCAGGGCATGACTGATGGTACTTTTATGTGTGCAGTATTTAGTGTGTTTAATTTAAAGCCTAGTGTGTTTTTCCTCAGCACAGTTTGTTCAGGCAGGTAACACTCTTGAGCATAGCCCAAAAACAACTGGTCCAAAATCTTCTGATATTATTGTGAACACAGTTCAACCATCTACAGAAGAGGAACTAAATGTACAGTATGTTGTGGGTTGTGTGTGACAGGTCTTGCTAATCTGACTTATGAGATGGAGCTACTGTAGAGTGCTCCAGAATGCTGTGTTATGAAGGCCTCAGTGGAATAACACACAAAACTTTAAATACAGTTAAAAAAAATAGCTTTTTTTTATTGTTTTATTTGAGAATTTATTACCTGCTTAGAACTACTGTGCACATTCACATTTATGGGAACTACATACTTTTGTTTTTTAGATATCCAGAGATATTAGAGTCTCACATGTCAGATTAGCAGCTCATTTGTCAAACAGTGTTTCCTCCCAGGTACTTCTAAAAGGAATGATTTCTGATTTCTTAAAGGAATCTTAATCTTATATATATTTTTTCTGAAAGCAATATGTATACGAAGAACCTTCTAAAAATGTCCCTAGAAGAATCAGCTGAAAACCACTTTCAGTGCGAGATTTAACCTCAGACAGTCGCAGAAGCTTTTTTTCCCCTGTGGTTATACTGCCATTGCTGTTTTTACACCTTTACAACTCCATGTGTGAAAGCTTCCATCAACCCTTTTCTTCTACTTTAGAATGAACTTATGTGATCAGCAATACAAGGGTTTAATTTAAACCAGAAAAAAGCTGCATTAATGTAATATGGGGTTTAGTGTGAAGAAGGACAGTGAGAATGACAGTGAAAGTGGTTTTAAATAATCATTTTGTGAAAAGAGCAGTGAGTTTTTTAATCTGTAAATCAGTATAAATCCATTAACAGCCCTGGTTTGTAAGTGTGGAGGAAGAACTGAAAGCCAGGTGGAATCATAACAGGGCTCCTTCAGGTTCACAAGTCAGACGTGTGTGTGTGTGTGTGTGTGTGTGTGTGTGTGTGTGTGTGTGTGTGTGTGTGTGTGTGTGTGTGTGTGTGTGTGTGTGTGTGTGTGTGTGTCTTTTGTATCTATAAAACCTCTCTCTTGATAGAGCATTACAGGGGAGTGTGAAAACACAAACAGACACAAATAACTAAAATTGACACCTGAGAATCATCAGACGTTACCTGCTGGTCCACTGATCACACCCCTGCCAACACAATTCACCTTTCAGTCACCTTTGCTTTCCTACTAAGCCCTCATCTCAGTCTTAAATACTGAAATCTTTTAGAATTAGAATATGTGAATCTTTATATCCCTTAAATAACCAGTGATGATAGATGTGTTATTTATTGTCCTGTAGAAATTTAGTGCAGTGAAGAAAGAGGACGCCGGACAGTATTACTGCAGAGCCAAGAACGAGGCAGGAGTGGCCCAGTGCGGCCCGCAGATGATGGAAGTCTGTAAGTCATCGTCTTAACAGACAGAAACGTTGACGTGTAATCACGTCACAATTACGTCATAATTAGTGTGAATCAAGTGTACATCCTGCTCTTAACTCAAATAAAACCCTCATGCTGTTTCTCTTATTATTTCCAGATGACCTGAACGTTGTTGGCATCGTTTTGGGTGTGCTGGTGGTAGTGCTGGTGCTGTTGTGCATAATAGTGGCCATTTGCTGTGCATACAGGAGAGGTTTCTTTGCCGTCGAAAAGCAGACAGGAAGCAAGTAAGTGACAAAGGAAGAGAGCCTTTCCTGCTGATTTTATCCTGATACACAGACATCCCACAGCTGTTTAGTGCTCTTTGCCTCCCCTTTTTAAATGAGGTCTAATTTTGTGAGGTCTTTTTAAGGTTCAGATTTCAGAGTAGTATCCACAAAGTTAGGATTTAGACGTGTTACAGTGGAGAGATTGCAGAAAAGGAATATTAATCATAAAGTTTTGACAAGTAACTGAACTCATTTGGATTAACGTTTACATACCCAGGAATTTCCTAGTCACTGTTATCCATTTTGAAACAGTACCAGCAGCGACACAATGCAAACACAAAGCCTGAAGTCAGTCAGTTTCAATGTGAGCTAGCAATTTCTACCAATGCAAAAGTTAGTGAAGTGAAGTGGGTAGATTGTGCCTGTGTGTGGACCCGTAAAACACTTAGTCCTGATTGTTTCTGTCATCTACTGGTCATTTCTACTCACATCTGCTGTGCCAGGCGGTGATGTTTATTCTTCTGCCAGGAGTTTTGCCCAAAACAGAACACCATTCTTTTTCCATAACTCAATCCAGACAGCAGATGTAGAGCAAGCACTGACCCGTATATATACTGATATAGTGTATTATATACACAAGCTTTTCCCTCCAGAATTTTCATTTTCAGAGAGCAAACATCTGGTTTTCTAATTAAGAGCTAAGAAAAATAACATTATTTTTACAGATCACATTTAATGGTTTCACTTTTCTTTATACTATTAATGACTCCTAGAACATAGCAAGAAAATTGAGAATATTTGGAATATAAATTCATTCTCAGAAGTCCTAAAAAAAGGACTGGGTCCCTGTATAACAAGGCCATGAAGCCTCACTACATACCACACTGAACCCAATGACACACAGTGTGCCAATATGCACATGGGCTCCAGCTGTCAGTGGTGGACTGTTTTAATAGGTACTACGGAATCAGCCACTCCTAAACCCCTTTCAGCACACCGTGAGACGAGTCTTCTAACAGAAATCGCAGCAGCGCTCCGTCTGAAACTCTGTCACCAATTCCATAGACATTTTAAATAATAATTGATGCAGCACAATTATGCAAATGAACCTGAGTAGTAAATTAATCTGTGGGGTTTTTTTTTTCTTCTAGTTACAAAGCACCAGGAAAGACTGATGGAGTGGATTACATCCGGACAGATGATGAGGTGAACTGGTTGATTAACTCCGCTTAGATTTGTGCATAACATGCTGAATACCTCTCGCACCTTTTGCTCAATTTTACCTGCTCTTTTTCAGGGTGATTTCAAACACAAATCATCATTCGTCATCTAAAATCAAGGGAAGATGTGGAGACCCTGAAACACATCGGAGTCATTAGCACAATACCTTGCAGACAATGAGGGACAAACACACACACGAGGAAAAAGACTCTCAGCTGTGCCAGGACACGGTTTACATGACAGCACATTCGATATAACACAATTCATACTTGCCAAAGTGGACAAAAAAGTCTCGTTTCCACCTACAAGCATTAATCTCCATAAGACCACTGAAGTTTTTCCTCTTGAAACCACCTTTTATGTCTGATTTTTTCACTTTGCTTTCTTTTTAATCATAGCTTCAGCAGATTCGCGTAAACATTTTCCTTTAAATCGCTTGTCGTTTGTATAACTTTTGTTTTGTACCAGTTAAATTTGTCAGAATATTGTTTTGATAGAATATATTTTGAAATGCTTAGAGGTTTACTTTTTTTAAAAAAAGATAAAAAAAAATTGTAAATTACTAACATGGAAGCCAGTATATTTTATAGACCAATTTGAAAGAAGCTAATCATTTTGACCAGCCTGTAGTTTTCCTGAAATAAATCATCTCAAATTTTCTGACATCTGTTGATGCTCTTGAGTTTGAAATAATGGGGGTGTTGGATTGGGCTACTTTAAAAATCCTCTTTGTAGATTTTATTATAAAATACAGTAATTAAATACATTACACTAATACATAATACATTCATTATATTAGGGGTCAAACTTAAGACCAAATTCAAAACATCCTTTTCTAATTTCAGAGCCTAGATTTTACATGTAAATCCATAAAATTCTAGGTTACGTTTTGAAGAAGAAAAAAAAACGTGTCCTTAGAAAAGACGCCCATCCAGACATTTTAACTGCACTCTCAATCAAGACCACTTAAATCCAGCCCTGTTTGAAATTCAGTATCATATCCATTGATAACATTTTCAAAGGTCTTACCTACTTAGTTTACTCTTACAGGCTACATTCTTTTAGCATAGGGTTCCATGTTAGTTTTTGTAGATAGTCTTAGACAGTAAGAACTATTTTTTAATCTAGCAGAAAACACTGTAAACAGCCCGAGCTGTGTATCCTTGAGTTTAAGTGTCCTTGTTGATCATGTACATAGTAAATATACTGTCCAGGTTGTGTTCTATTGTCTTTTCTTTATTGGTCTTTTACTTCTTGAGAAGTAGTTTCAATACTATTTTTTAATTAAACAGGGTTTTTGTGTTCAGCTAACAGAAGGCTGCAAAGGTTGTATGCTGATTCATTTGTACCTCCCATCTTGTGGGAATAAAAATAACAGTTTTAGATATGAAATATCCAAGAAGAGGCAAATATGACACTCTTTTCACAATTTCAGGTGAACTAATCGTGAGAGAGAGGATCTGCCTTACAGGCTGCATTTGATTCCTACATCATTGATCTACAATTCACACAAAATGTCAGATTTTGAAGTACAATCACAACAAATACAACCACTTGTAGTTTGTAACTTTTTTTGTGTAGTGTTTTTTTTCTTCTTTTCTTCGAGTTGATTACTTACTCTAAGAAACGTTAATCATTCCTCTTGAGTGCCTTTCAGTGTGGTCATATGATAAAGATAGTGTTTATAGTGCTCTATATAAATGATGGCTTGTTATATACTGTGATGTCTATTTGGACACATCACTGTTCAAACTGACTGATTTTCTAATAAATTTTATACCCTTTGTATAAATCACAGCAGGTGTTTGAGAGGAATGATAATAGGTTATTATTCTGATATACAGCACATATCTGTTTTTTTGTTTGTTTGTTTGTTTTTTTTTGTTTTTTTTTTGTAAATAGAGTTTAATTTTGTTGTGTGCTGATTTAATGACTTCCTTTCTTTTGGTCAGTGAAGTAGAATTAGAGCTTGGATATTGTATTAGTGCCTAAATATAGAGTGAAGTGGCATTTCAAGAAGACACTGTTATTTCACATAACCATTTGATGACTGTTTGAAAACATGTATTACATTATAAAAGTGTTTAATGGAGTGTTGACTTAATAACAGCAACTGAGCGAGGTGTAATTACGTTTGTATTGAGTACAAAGCTTTACCAAAAACTGACTGAATAAATGACTTTTTATCCTCTTTCTGTAATTTTCTTGCACCAAGGACTTGACGGAGGAGGTTTAATTGTCTTTTGAGGTTAAATTTACATTTCGTGCCCTTTTCAGTCCTGAAATAATTTTCGCCTCGCATTGATTTTAGGTTGGTACAAATCCTGTGTGAATTCTTGAACAATAGCTTATGTTTGTTATTAATAAAAATTACTTCATAAGATTTGTTGTTGCTCTGATTTTACAGCCTGGTGGACAGAATGACATGAAAGATGGATGGATGGATGGATGGATGGATGGATGGATGGATGGATGGATGGATGGATGGATGGATGTTCACCGTAAATATGGTTTGTGTATTTCAGCAAATGTTGATCTGGGCTTTTAATGCACAATGATCTACAGCAGGGGTGACTGATCTTATGTGCAAAGGGCTGGTGTGAGTGCAGGATTTCATTCAAATCAAAGTGGAGATTCCACCTGATTCCACTTGCTTAATCAGTTGATCTTGGTTTTAAAAAATACAATGGGGTTGTTTTCTGCATGGTTATGATGAAAACCTGCATCACACTGGCTTTTCATGATAAAATCGGATACACCTTGGTTTATGCAGAATGGTGCAAAAGTCAAAATATATCACGTAAGTGTCAGAAACTCCTTGTTTATGAGAGAGGACAGAGGAGTATGACCAGGCTGTTTATAGCTGACAGGAAGGCTACAGAATCTCAAATAACTAATCTTTGCAACCCTGGTAAAGAGAAAACCATCTCAAAGAACAAAGTCTTCTAAACACTGAGGCAGATGAGCTAAAACAACAGAAAACCACACTGATATCCAATGTTGTCAGCTAAAAAAAGAATCTGAAGCATCAGTGAGGGTACAGAGTGGCAACAGTGAGGCTATAGTGAGTGTACTGTAAAGTGAGGTTACAGAGTGGCAACAGTGAGGCTATAGTGAGTGTAAAGTGAGGCTACAGTGAGGCTACAGAGAGGCTACAGTGAGGCTATAGTGAGTGTACTGTAAAGTGAGGCTACAGAGTGGCAACAGTGAGGCTATAGTGAGTGTAAAGTGAGGCTACAGAGAGGCTACAGTGAGGCTATAGTGAGGGCACATTGAGGCTACAGTGAGGCTAGAGTGAAGGTACAGTGAGGCAATAGTGAGGGTAAAGTGAGGCTAGAGTGAGACTACAGTGAGGGTACAGTGAGGCTAGAGTGAGGGTACAGTGAGGCTAGAGTGAGGCTACAGTGAGG
Source organism: Tachysurus fulvidraco (assembly GCF_022655615.1). Lineage (NCBI taxonomy): Eukaryota > Metazoa > Chordata > Actinopteri > Siluriformes > Bagridae > Tachysurus > Tachysurus fulvidraco. Next base: position 7,459,325 of record NC_062538.1, on the reverse strand, counting down.
GTACAGTGGGCACAGACTCACAAACAGTGATTAACTAAAGATTGGGAAAAGACCAGTTAAGTAGATATTTTGGCAAATATAAATAAATATGGGGGCACGGTGGCTTAGTGGTTAGCATGTTTGCCTCACACCTCCAGGGTTGGGGGTTCGATTCCCGCCTCCGCCTTGTGTTTGTGGAGTTTGCATGTTCTCCCCGTGCCTCGGGGGTTTCCTCCGGGGACTCCAGTTTCCTCCCCCCGGTCCAAAGACATGCATGGTAAGTTGATTGGCATCTCAGTGAGTGTGTGTGTGAGTGAATGAGTGTGTGTGTGTGCCCTGCGATGGGTTGGCACTCCGTCCAGGGTGTATCCTGCCTCGATGCCCGATGACGCCTGAAATAGGCACAGGCTCCCCGTGACCCGAGAAGTTACACAAACATTTCTAGTTCAGCTGTGACTCAACTGTGACTAAATTATGATAAGAACAGAAGCTGAAATTGAGGAACTGAGTCACAGTCACAGTTTGATTCGTGTGCTCCAGTGTTTCATAGCTCACATTTAATATTGATGATAAAACTTCCACTTTAGGTCACGTCCACTTCAGGCTTAAATACAGAAAGAGATACGAATATGATGAACACTTAAGGCAGATAGATATTTAAATTCAAAACACTGGAGAGTGTTATAATTAATAATGTCCTCTCTACAGTCATATACAGTCCAACAATTGTGTATTGATGAAGAGGTTGTTGTTTTCAGAGACCACATGGAGTTGGTAACTGTGGGTTTTTTTTTTCATCTTTGCAATCCTAATAAAACGGAATCCATTTGGAGCTGGTAAATCTCTAGAGGCCTCAGGATCTTCACAGATATACAGATATTGTGGCACTCCTGTTACACCTCTGTATTTACAGGTTTTTTGGTCACTTCTATTAAAGTCACTTCCATGCACATTACAGCATGTAGTGAAATGCATTATTAACTGTCCCTGTCCTAAAAATATAATCAATAAAAATGCTGAATAATGCTGTAAGATAGACTGGTATCTCATTCAGTGTATTCTCTCTGGATCTATTGTTAAACTGATTGATTGATTGATTGATTGATTGATTGATTGACTGATTGATTGATTGATTGATTGATTGATTGATTGATTGATTGATTGATTGATTGATTGATTGATTGACTGAAACCATCTGTAATCACTAGATGACTATTGCTCAGAAAAAGAGTTTAATGGAGGGTTAAAAGTCTACATGCTGAGTCTTTACCAGTCGTGATTCAAACAATGTAGCTCCAGTGCCTTATTTTATTACACATTCAAGTTGAAAGCATGTGAGAGCATCTGTGTCCCTACAAGCTTCTGTATCTGGATGACTCTTACAGTAAGACCACTAAGAAAAGAGAGAGACATTCAGGCCTACACTACACTACACTTGCAGGGTCTGTTCAGCAGTTGCAAAACATCAGTTTAACTCTCATTTAATAAAGATGACAGGGGAATCAACACAACATTTGGAAGCAGTCTACATGGTCAAGAGGGAATGAGTCACTAATTGAGGCCTAGCAGTTGCATCACAGTTGACTCAGCTGGAATGCTGCTGTTCAACTTGAAGGAAATCTCTACTTCTGTAGTAGAGACATCTGCAGGCTGGACCCCAGGTCAGATCCCAGTTGACTGTCCTTCACTTTTAGTTCCACACTTCTCTGTGCCAGACAAACCAAACTATCAACATCCAACAGCAGCAGCCAGCTGGATTTGCTCTCTCTGGGTAATTATATTAGCATGCTAGTTCCAGAGGACTAGCACATGCAGGGGATGTGAAGGAACTGTCATTTCATTAACCTCTGCCATAATGAACTCCCATGTGACAAGGAATTGAGTTACTTTTAACAACAGTAGCTTATGGCCATTGATTTTGCTGGAGCAGAGGACATCATGTGATTTCTGTCACACACTAATATCTTATGAATATTTAGTTAAGATGTGACACCATACAGTCTTACAGCATGCAGTCTAGCAGCTCATTCTGAGTGCTTTTATATGTGTCTTTGTTCAACAGGTGTGTATCTCACTGTCATTCTCACAGTATCGCAGGTTGCCAGGTTTCAGAAAAATTTCATCAACATTTTTATTCTTCTTTCTTAGCCTTTGTTTGTGAAACAAGGTTATCACAGTGTAAATGCATTTCAGATGTATGGACCTTATCCATAGTCCATACATCTGAAAGTTATTATGTTATTCTGTTTGCCTAATATGCAACAGGTACTTGGTTTAAAATTGGGTGGAAACAAGGCTTATTTTTATGGCTGGTTTAGCTACTGAGTGATTCAATGGGTATAAGGGGTATAAGCTCCAGAATTGCCAAACTTCCACTGTTGGGCCCTTGAACAAACCCTATTCTGTATTCTCTGTACCCAAATGGGCAAGAAGCATTTTTTATTGTCACAAAATGCAATGAATTGAAAATATATGAAAAATTCCTCATAGGCATTGTATCTACAAAAATAAATGTATATAGGGAAATTAATCGAATTATCAATCTCATATCTATACTCTGTTTATGACAATACCTCTATGGATCTTTCTTGGAATCTGAGTTTCCAACTGGTAATTAGTTTCTAGCCTCTGTAGTAAACTTATTACTGACTACAAAAAAGAAGAAAAAACAACTTTTCAGTTATTTGAATCTTACTTTAGTGTTTAGTATGAAAACAGAGGTTTAACAGCAAGCAGCACACCCTGCTGGTGATAAACACACAATCCACTAATTTGTTGAAGCTTGAGATGTAGTTTCAACCCATATTTCTGCCATAAATCCATGCAAATCTGACCATCACATTCATATGTACCTAATAAACATCTTATTCCAGACTTAGTCCACTTTTAGTGTTATTTATTTCATTTAACCTTTATTTTAATGGAAAACCTCATTGAGATCTCTTTTGAAAGAGTGTTCTAGCCAGGATTGGCAGCAGAACAGTTCAGACAGCTTTAACATATACTGTAGCAGCCATACTGTACATACTGTACATACATTAACACCACATCAAATAAGTTCATTTAAATGAGTTACACTCCACTCTTCTGGGAAGGTTTTTCACTTGATTTAGTATTGTGACTGTGGGGATTTTTTATGTTTCATCCACAAGATATTTAGTCAGGTCAGGCATTGCTGGGTGAGCGGGACTATAAGATAATCACAAAGCATTTAGATCATCCCAAAGGTGGATGGTGATGTTGAGCTCTGTGCAGAACATTCAGGTTCTTCCACAGCATTTTGTACTTTGATCCTTATTATAGAATTCTGCCAAGCTTTTAGCAAGCTGGATGGCAAACTCCAGTTATGCTATGAATCTCTGTCTCTCTCTGTATCTCATCTTTATTTAAATCCTTACAGAAAGACAGCAGACAGGCAGGGGAGAAAGATGCTTTACACAATACATTACAGACATTACACTCAATACAATGCATCGCATAATATTAAGGTTTACCCATCTTTTTTTCTACTTTAAGCAATAAACCATACACAGTAAAAGAGCACACAATTTAACAAAACTACAGCAAACACGACAAGCACCATCCAGAATTTTAAGAAACATTGCACAGTAACAAATAGAATTTTTTAAAATGTATTTAATATGCAACCAATCAATGTTGAACTCATGCCTCTTCCTGTTTGCACCAGATCTATATTAATTCTATTTTTTTTTATTTTGTATTTTGTATTTTAATTTTTATTTTAATTCTTATTTTAATTTCATTAATTCATTCATTAATTTATTATTTATTTGTTTATTATTTGTTTATTATTTCATAAACTCTGATTTTTAAGGGGTTAAGTGTTTCACTCGATTTCCATCACCTTGTTTATTTAATGACCGTCCGGCAGGTGGCAGTGTTCTTATAGGTCATACAACAGAACCACGTTTTCTGTCGCGGGAACTAGTAACGAATCGTATTAGTGATTCGATTCTTTTTCTGTATAGAAATAGACCACGTAGAAAGAGCCGTTCTTAAAGTTGGAATCGAATCAATCACGAATCATCCATTTTTAGCGAGAATATGACCGGTTATCCGAGTGTTCTTATTTCGTAAAGCTGTATTTCATTGCTTTTTCAAGCAGATAGTCCGTAATATATGATATGCTATACCATGGTTATGGAAGTACGAGATGACTGTCACTGAAACGATTTGTACCTGGTCTTTTCGGTAAGATATTTCACTTAGCATCAGCTAGTTAGCTAAGTCATTGTAGCGCAGCCGGCTGGCTTGCTGCATTACCAAGGCTTAGTCCTGAACCACCTGCTGCTGGATATTTAGGGCACTAGATAGAGCACAGATGCCTAGCTGATTTCACAATGCCTAGATAGTGCACGTAAGTAGGGAGCGTGGAGATATTTAGGATACGGCCTTATAATTATTCACTGGGAAATTCGCTGCGTATCATCTTGATTCTTTATTAAAATAGAAACTTAAAATGTATATATATAAACGTTATTTCTACACTTCTGTACTCCTTGTGTGTTTGTCTACACCGTAAATATGATAAAAATTACACGTGCTGATACCAGTTAGCGAATTAGCCTGCACATCTGGATATTATACTGTCCAGATGTGCATAATTATAATCGTGTTGTTTGTGTTTGTGTACAGCACAATTTGTTTAATAAATAAGGGGTAAAATATTTTATTTTCTTTGAGGAAAAATGAGCTTTAATGCTTAAGTGATGATTGGTGAATAAGACCATATAATTGTATTATCTATATTATAATAATTATTATAATTATATTTATTATTATTATTATTTATTATTATAAATGATAATTATTATTATAATTGTAACATCAGTCAGTGTGTGAAGTGTTTATTTAATTTGTGTGGTAAAGACCATCACAACCTATCCTTAAAAGATTAAAAGTGGTCCTTTAGGTGGAATTGTGTTGCTCTAATTATTATGGTACAAGTGATGTAAACACAAGAAGGTTATCAGTGACACATACAGGGTGTGTTCAGACAAGACTTCAATAATAATAATAATAATAATAATAATAATGTACAAAAATATAATATAATACTTTTTCCACAGTGGATTATATATATATAAAGACAATAATAATAAAAATAATGTGCAATTTATGTCAAATAAACATCTCGTTTGCGTGGCAAAATATGACAATATTATGAAAAAAATGTGACAATATAATATTATAATACTTTTCCACAGTGCATGATATATAAAGACATTATTATTATTATTATTATTATTATTAATAATAATAATAATAATAATAATAATAATAATAACATGAATATGAATATGAATAATGTATATAATATAATACTTTTTCCACAGGGCATGATATATAAAGACAATAATAATAATATGAATATGAATAATATTAATAATAATGCAATTAATAATAATGTAAAATTTATGTCAAATAAACATTTTGCTTGTATGACAATATATTATGATACTATTATGAAAGAAATGTGACAAAATATAATATTATAATACTTTTTCCACAGGGCATGATATATAAAGACAATAATAATAATAATAATAATAATGTACAAAAATATAATATACTTTTTACACAGGGAATGATATATAAAGACAACAACAACAATAATAATAATAATAATAATAGTAATGTACAATTTGTCAAATAAACATTTTGCTTGATTGACAAAATTTATTATGATACTATTATGAAAAAATGTGATATATTATATGCATAATTAATAATATATGCATGATATATAAAGTCAATATTTATTAGAAGGGAAAATATACAATCAGTTACTTGAGTAAGTATAAGAATATGCAGTATCATGTGGTGTAATATATAAAAATATTCATTTTGTATTGTTCTAGCTTTGTGTGTGTGTGTGTGTGTTTTTTTTTTTTTTTTTTTACCTGTTTCTGATTGGTCAGGAAGGAGCGTTAGAGCCTGATGTTGATGTAACTGACTCTGTGTGGGGAAAACGACCGCCACCGTGGAAGAAACCAGCAGCACATGGCACCAGGCCTTCACAAACTCGGGCTACAGCCCTGCTCCATCCTCACCCGAACACTTGTGCAGGGCCTGTGGAGGCCACTTGGACACGGCGAGCAGGGTGAACTACACACACACACATGCATACACTTCTCAGCATCACAACAGTTTATGATGTTATATTCGGTGTCGTATACAGAATGAATTTATGGTCTTTTTATTAGGTCTAATAGTGAATAGTTGAATTTTTGAATCTAATTAGTCAGAAGATGTTGATTTTTATTCCTAGACCAGCAGCTCTGACAATATCATTGTTTTGTGACTTTTTAACGTGTATAAATATTGAGTCAATTTTCTGTAAGGAGATTTTTATTTAGCCTTTATGGGAAAAAAAATATAACAGTCTGTAACAGTTAGACTTAATCTTTAGGTTTTCTTACATGCAAAGACAAACACTTTCATCAAAAGAGAGAAAATTGCAAGGCTAATGCGAGAATAACTGTTTATTGCTGTTAAGAAGTGTTATGACAGGAACAAACATGTTTTTCTGACAATCTGCAACATTAAACATATCTTTAAATGGAAGAAAAATAATGCATTGTTATTTAATAATAAAAAATTATTCTCATGGGCAAATTACTGTGGGAGAAAAGGAATAAAACACTTTAAAATGTGCTGTTATAGGAGAATAATAATGCATACAGCTTATAATGAAGGACATGAAGTTAGCACATAAATGTTCTTGTGTAATATTTGTGTAAACAATACAAAAGATTATAATGCAATGATGCTTAATTGAGGTCATTAGAGTGGATGCAGGGAGACAAAAAATCTTCCCCAACAAAACTAATAAGGGTTTCCCTTTTCTTTTTTTCTCCTGTAAGGAGTTTATATGACAAATTGAATAAATATTAATATCCCAGATATCAGATGATGTATATCAACATGTATAAGCTTGTCTGAGTGAATTGAATTATTCTAAGCAAGGCAGATAAAGTGACACATGTGACATGACATGTTAGCAAGTGATAATATCTTGAATTTAATTGAAGTCATTAACTTTCAAATATAAGATTATTAAGCCTATTTTCCAGGCATATTTTCCTATTTTTTTTAAGCTTTACATTTTCTCATTCTATAGGCAGATAGCAGATCGTAGCTTCTTACTAGAAATTAATGCTTAAAATTGGCAAAGTAATCTGCCGATAGAACAAGAAAATTTGCTAAGCTGTCAATTTTCTTGCAATGAACAGTTGAATTATTGTGATTGATCCTGACTGGAATGCAGAGGGTAATAATTGCGACACACCCAGATCAGGTCACAGATGAGTGTGAACAGGAAACTGCTGCACTGCAGGTAGCGGAAGAGCATGTCAGATATCTACTAATCAGATTACAGTTATTAGCGACTCAGCATATTGGCAGGCATCAACTGATCACTGATTCTTCATCCTCCTGATACAGAATGTGTGTGTAGACTGCAAGAAGCACTTCTGCAACCGCTGCTGGGTGCAGCCCGAGCTCAGGCCTGCGCTCTGCCAGACGTGTCGGCGCTTCGTCGGCACTCGTTTCGAGAGGAGCCAGCTGATGGGGCTGAAGGTGAAGGAGCTGCGTGACTACCTGCACCTGCATGACGTCCCCACTCACATGTGTCGTGAAAAGGAGGAGCTGGTTGAACTCGTGTTGGACCAAAACACACCCAGCAGCAGCAGCAGTAGCAACAGCAGTAGCAGCAGCAGTAATGGTTGCAGCAACTCTGCCCCACAGCTCGCCGCTCCAGACGTCTCCCAGTCCCACGATCCTCCATCCCAGGCAGCCGAGGAGCCAGAGACTCTCACAGAGGAGGAAGAGGAGGAGGAGGAAGAAGAGGGTGAAGATGAAGAGGAGGATGATGATGATGATGAGGTGACTAGCTGCTATTATAAGATGTTTTGGATCTGTTTATAAGGTAGGTTGTCAGATATGAGATAACAGGAACTAAATGTTGCAGAAGATCCACAGTGTTTAAATGGATAAGTGTAAATTTACCAGGTCACCAGATATGACCAAACAATTCTTGATAATAAATCAAAATAGTTAACAATAATCTAATTTATGGCATCACACCGTCCCTTTGCGGTCGTGTGGTTGTGTGTGTGTGTGTGTGTGTGTGTGTGTGTGTGTGTGTGTTAGTCAACAGACAGCGAGGAGACGTTGGTGCACAGTCGCAGGGCTTCTCTGTCTGATCTGAGTAGTGTGGAGGACATTGAGGGTCTTACAGTGCGGCAGTTGAAGGAAATACTGGCACGCAACTTTGTCAACTACCAGGGCTGCTGTGAGAAGTGGGAGCTGATGGAGAGAGTTAAACGTCTCTTTAATGACCAGAGAGACCTCCACAACCTGGGTAAGTCACACCACTCACCACACACTGCAGCTTTAGCTTTAGCTTTAGCTTCATTCTCCCTTTATACAAAGTCTCTTATTTTGACATTTACGCAGGAATAAGTATGACTGTAATCGAATATTACTCACAAAATTATATAAATAACCAGATACAAGTGTAAGGTAAACAAAAACTCTTCCTGTTTTAGGATAAAGTTAATAAACAGACTGCTTCAAACATAATAATTAATAATGCATTAACAACGGCTTTACTCCGTATTCTTCTAACATACACCTCAAAAAGTAAGAAAAATATCATAATGTTTAAGGATTCAGATTCATTTGTTTAACCACTACAGTGTTTTCTTGGGAATATTTACATTTTACATTTTCTACATTGCATGAAAATAAACAAACTAGGCCAAATCCTAAATGGCTTCCTACAGTGTACAGTATCATAATGTTGGGCTAGAGCGTGTGTGGTGAAGACATCACACAAAATGTCTTTTGGAATTAGACACAGAAGAAAACGTGACTGTAATGTAATATATTGTACAGGAAGTAAATTTGACTATAACAGCTATATGTGGGTCACACACAGTTATCTAGAATGTCTGCATGTGCTGTAGCATTGCAGCTTTCCTTCATTGTCGCCAAGGTTGGTTGGAAGAACTCAAGTGACCTGCGCAGATCCCTGACCACATCTCTACTCAACATGTTTGGGATGAATTTTAATGCTGACTTCACCCCAGATCTCCTCACCTGACATTAATATCTGACCTCACCAATGCTCTGTGGCTCACTGAGCACCAATTCCCCATAGCCATGCTCCAAACTATAGCATAAAGCCTTCCCAGAAGAGTGGAGGTTATTATATTCAATTTAGTACTATTCAATTCAATTTTATTTCTATAGCGCTTTTAACAAAGGACATTGCCTCAAAGCAACTTTACAGAACATAAGAAATATAATACAATAAGGTTCATATTATACAAAGGATACTATAAAAAATCATGACTTAGATTTAAATTTGTTTGTATTTATCCCCAATGAACAAGCCTGAGGTGACTGAGATGGTTGTGGTAATGAAAACTACCTCCCTGAGATAGAAGAGGAAGAAACCTTGAGAGGAATCAGACTCAAAGGGGAACTTCTTCATTCGGGTGACACTGGACGGTGTGATTATAAATATACAGACCAGGAGTTGTGTCTTGATGAGGAGATTGTTGTCCTAAAAGACCACATGTAGCTGGCATCTCTTCATAGAATGTCCGAATTACTTCCTGAAGCAGAGTCCAATTGGAGCTGATATATGTCTTGATGCCTCGGGATCCTTACAGGGTTGGCCTCATCACAACGAAGGTCCGAAATCCTCAAGACACGGAACACAACTGGAGCTGGTACTATTATATAACAGCAAAGGGGAATGTTTGTTCAAGAAACACATATAGGTGTGATGTCCAGAAATACTCTTAACCTTGGACCATTTGAAGAAATGGTCTACTTGAAGAAACGTGACGTTCATTTATGCTAAAAAAAATGCTCTTAAACATTCAAAAGTGCCTTTAAACTTACCTTTAAGAAAAGCTGTTCTTGTAGCTTTAGAAGTAGGTTAAGAAATACATTCGGTCATTAAACTTAATAAAAATGATTAAAATGAATGAATCGATTAAAGTGATACAGGCCAAAAGTACTGTATAGTGAGGCCATGTCAAATGAATCCTGATACTTATTACAGTTAGGCTAATTTATAGACATATTTAATAATCCAGACAAATGTACTAGTAGAAGCAATTTTGGTGCTTGATAAACTGCTGATCTGCTTGTTGCTTGTTTATTTGCAGTTTCACTATACTCCATGTCGAATAAGGTTTATAGCAAGCTGTGTATAATGTAGTACAGTAAAACGCACGTGTCTCTGTGTCAGTAGCTGAACCAGCTGAGCCGAGCAGCCAGGAGGAGAACCTGTGTAAGATCTGCATGGACTCGCCCATCGACTGTGTGCTGCTGGAATGTGGCCACATGGTGACGTGTAGCAAGTGCGGCAAGCGCATGAGCGAATGTCCCATCTGTAGACAGTATGTGGTGCGCGCCGTGCACGTCTTCCGATCCTGATGGAGGGCCACGAAGAGCCGGAGAACCTGGAGAGCACTCCTTTATGTCCACATACATTCCAAATACCATTCCTGTCTGGAAGGCCTGAGAGATGTGAGGCTCAGTCTCCGTTCTGTTCGATTCTTATCACTTCCTACAAGACTTTTTCTTTTTTCTTCTTCTTGTTCTTTCTTTTTTTTTTCTTAATCTGGGAATTGCGACGTGTGTATCCTTTTTCACTGGGAACGGACACGGTCGGGTTCAGAAACAGCTAACTTATCATAAAATAACATATCATGAAATTTATTAAGCTAGTTAAGAACAAGCGAGCTTACAGTACCTTATCTAGTGAACATATCTCTGCCGTTACACAAATGCATATCTCAAACTAATATCATCAAAATAATGATGTCTTTTTCAGCTCCAGGGAAAAGGGGGCCATAAGCAATTTGCATAGTTACCATCTAAACTGCGTTTCAGCATGTACACGGTGACTGCTTGAGTTTGTCTTTTTTGTTTTCTCATCGCTGCGTACATCGACACGGAGTGTAATACAGGTTACGAGCATTTATACCACAGCATTGTTAGATTCACGATTCTGATTTAACAATGAAAAGACGTTTATTTAACATCCATGGAAGAAGCTTCCGGTGTCAGTGCTTTGTAACAATAAGTAGGTTTTCCATCCCATGGAGGTCATCAGAATAGAAATTTTCTCTGTAATAGCAGGCTACGTTTTTTATTAACTTCAAGAAAAAGCAACAGAGACATAAGTGAAGGAATAACACATTATAGCTGCTATAATCACTAACAGAAACATACTTATTAACTGTAGCCGTAAGCAGTGCGATTGCTGTAGTATAAAAGGAATAAAACACACTTTTATATGATTATTTTCACTTATGTTCAGTTTGATAACTGCATGTCTTCTCATGCCATTAATAGACTACTTTGTTTAATACACTGTGGTTTAACATCTCTAGTGTTTTTAAGAGCTACAGCCGTGGAGGTGGTGTGGCTATAACTGCGTGCTAAAACTTTTCAGCTCCAGATGAAAAGCTAATGTGTAGGCTGCATGTGCATGTCTATAATCAGGTGCTACTTTCACTTCTTTACATTACAGATCTCATAGGCCTCGTCAGTGGAGTTATTTTCCTGTCAAAATTCATCATTCATGAACGCCACAATGAAATGATTTATAATTTAGGAATATTCAGGATTTGCTATGGTTTTCGCCAAATTCTGAAAAACATGATAACTGGTGGATTATCTGTGATAAATTGCCCCCAGTTGTGAATATGCCACTAGTTGTGTGTGTGTGTAATAGAGGTACCTTTTCCAGAGGGTATTTCTACCTTGCACCCAGGTCGCCCTTGGATAGGCTACAGATTCACAGTGGCTCTCATAAAGTCTGAATCAAATATGTTTCACTGGCTACACTGGTTTCCGGTTAATCTTGATTGGCTTCATAAATTTAAAAATCATCATAGATCTTAATATATTGGATAAATACTGGATATGTTTACGAACAAATGGTAATGTGCAAGATGCATGCACACAAAATTTATGGTGTGACTCTATACACAGCATAATTCAGATATGATCGATGGTTTTGCTATTGTATTCACGTATGATGACGTTTGACAAGAAAACATCTTTTTTCCTTAACACTAAACCTCCATAATGCATTTGCAAGATGAGCGTCATGCTTTTTCAGTGCGGTAGAGTTACTCTATACAGCCTCATCGCCATCTGATTTCTTATGCACAGTAGACCGTTGTGCTGAGCCGGTGGTTTCTGGATAGTCTCATGGTCTTCCTTCAGATGCGTGCAGCTGTAACACTAGCCTTGGTCTGTGTTAGTCACATGGTGCTCTTATTACTGCCCACATGTCCACTTAGTGCTCTACACCAGAGAGCTTTTTAACACACTGCTAGATGCTCATAGGGGTTTTCGAACGTCAAACCAGGGACCTCTTTCGATGTTATAGAAAATAAGATTCCCAGAATCTTCTCAATACAGGTTTTATATTAGAATTTAAATATTAGTCTCCTTATTTAAATGTGCACAGTAATATTTTGCCTATTTATTGACATAACGTTTTTTTTGTATTAAAACTGCCATGCATTATTTACAGATCTTGTTGTTTTTGACTTTTAATTAAACCAATTCAAATCAAGTGACCAGTCAAAAAGTCTTATAATATAAGAACCTGATGATAAATTTTATAGTGTTGAAAATGGTTCTGACTTCCAGCACTGTAACAGATTATAAAATAATCCCAGAATCCCTGGCTATGCCCCAGAGGTCCCTGGATCCCTCTTAGAGAACCGCAGTGTTACACCAATGCAACGATTTCCGAGGCAAAAATATAAATGTAAATAAGCTGGTTCATTAACGAAGACTTTTCAATTAATCATTTACAATGCTTATTTATCAATATGTAATGTTAATTTTGTTTAATTATTTATTTATTCTGAATGTACTATAGCAGCACTTCTGGGCCAAACGTAGTAAGAAACATAGTAGCGTACGCCATACTGTATTTAGTTCCGCTAAAGGATTTAGTGATAGTCATCTTCTGTCTGTTTTAAGGGAACAGTGATTGTGAATTAATCATATCATTATCCAGGGAAATTTCATATTCCAAAAAAAAAGCCTGTACCTTTCCTTGTTGCTCGAATTGTACCATCAAGGGGACAGGTTTTGTACCTGGAAATGAATATAGTATTTAAGTAAGAACTAATTTAAGGTGCAAAAGGTGATTTCGAGGACCATTAATGAACCTTTAAAAACTTTACTTGAAAAGCTGATAAAAGGTAATACACATCACTGAAAATACACATACTACAGGTACTAAAGCTGTATGAATTGCTGTACAAGTACATAAAGTGTATGAATTGATCATCAACTTGCCAGAGCAGCATTTTTCACCCATTCACACTGCACTGTTCCAAGGAAGTGCAAATGGCCACTTTTATATTACACGTGTGTTTTCTGCAACAGTCTTTAGTGTTTTAGTCAAATATATAGGGTCACATCTACTGACGTATCCAGACTGCTATAAATCTGTAGCATGTACATGAAAATCATGTGTTTGATTATTGTTTTGTTTCTCTCTGATAAGCTGATATGCAAATGGTCTCCCTGAGGCTAAGCTTTGTTGCTGACATGTAGGGATACACCGATACAACACTAGCATTTCGAAACCCAACATTGGTCCCATACTCAGATTTATTCCTAACCAGATCAGATCCGTTAATAAGTGTGGCGGCCTGGGAAAAACTTCACGTCGTTACATTTTGAACTGTAGTTCAGAAATCTATGCAACTTTTTAATCTGGTTACACAGTGAACATTAAACATTTTGAGCTTTTATTATGACTGTGGTCTTGAACTTTATAGTTTGTATCTGATTACAGACTGAATTGATGAGACTCTCCACATAGTTTTAGTAAAGTATATTAGTCTTTTGTTATAATGTGAAATTATATTATTGTTAGCAGAAAAGCTCAATCTTGGTTTAACATTTCATACAGATGAAGGTTGAGAGCCTCAGTCAGTACTGGCACCAAACATCAGAATGGGGAATAAATAGTGACTTTTTTCCAGTGGTGTGCCAGATGAGCTACAACAGCAGAAGACCACATTGGGTTCCATTCCTGTCAACTGAGAACCGATCTCAGATTCCAGTTTTACTGCTGTTGTTACCAGTGTTGTGTTTTGGGATGCTTTTCTGCCCTTTTTTGTATGTGTATGTGAGAGTGAGTGTGCGAGCATGAGTGTGCGAGCATGAGTGTGCGAGCATGAGTGTGCGAGCATGAGTGTGCGAGCATGAGTGTGTGAGAGTGTGCGTGAGTGTGAGAGTGAGTGTGAGAGTGTGTGTGTGTGAGAGAGAGTGTGTGTGAGAGAAAGTGTGTGTGAGAGAAAGTGTGTGAGAGAGAGTGAGTGTGAGAGAGAGTGAGAGTGTGTGTGAGAGTGTGTGTGAGTGTGTGAGAGAGTGTGTGTGAGAGTGTGTGAGTGTGTGTGTGTGAGTGTGAGTGTGCGTGTGTAAGTACGTGAGTGTGAGTGAGTGTGTGTGAGTGCATGAGTAAATCCCAGGAGATCAGCTGTTTCTGAAATTCCCAAACCAGCACATCTGGCACCAACAATGGCACATTTCTGTCCGTTCTGATATTTGATGTGAACATTAACTGAAGCTCTTCACCTGTATCTGCATGATGTTATCCACCGCTCTGCTGTCATATGATGAGCTGATTAAACACATGCATGAATGATTAGGGGTTCAGGCGTTCCTAATGAAGATGCAACGAGTGTATATTTATCCATGCTGTCATTACATGTGACACTAAAAGACAGTGAAGATAATGAGCTCGCATGTAAATCTCAATTATCTGAAAGACATAAATCAAATTCGGCATCATCACAACGACACCGACAAGTGAAAATGTTTAGCGTTTTAGCCGAAACTCAGCCGTGATGCTGGTGAAATCGCTGCATCCCTATTTGTGAGTTCATAACACATTCATGACAGTTTTAATACATGTTTTTTTTTTTTATGTATTTTTTCTGAGTCAGATTTAATGTCACATTAAATGTGGTATTAGAAGGAAGTAAAGCATGACTGGGCCTCAGGTCTTACACTTCAATTGATACAGTTGCATTGATACATATGATCACCTGAATCTAGAACCTTTGACTCATCTGTTAGCGGTCAGTGAGTAAAAGTGAGAAAAAGTGGCAAAGATTATTACCATCACTAGTGACCACTGTATAATCTTCTACTGGAAAGTCAGCTTCTGTGTGTAACCAGTAATAGTAAAAACATTACTGATTAAATTTTAAAAAAAATTAAGTGCAATGTATAAGGCACTCATGTTGGTTATTTTTAAATTAGATGCACAAAAACGTGTCTATGTGCCGAGTCGTTCTTTCTATCTAGAAACCTAAACGTCAGTATCGTGAATTTGAATGTGAACCGAATCAAATCAAGTGACACAAAAGTCAAATGTTTTAGTATTTCAGAAATGCCAAAACTGTGGCACAGTATTTCAAAGTTTCAAAATAAATATCTTATATCTGTGTGAAAATAATGATGATAAATATACTGCTAATGCTATTCAGAACAATGACAAAAGATAAACAGTGTTTTAGTATCTTAATGGATGTGTATCCTGACTAATCTAATGATCATGAGCATTAAAAAATGAGCTATGCTTTTGCTGGTATATTGAACAGTACCTAGAACTGGTCTACTGAATATGCTTGAATATGTTGAATTTTGATTATAGTTTTTTTTGTTTGTTTGTTTGTTTTTTATGTGTATTCTGGTGCATTCAAAAATACTGTGAAATAATTTCTGCCAACATAAATTCAACTGTCTCGGATGTTTTGCTTTACATTTCTCATATAACTCGCATGTAAATTCGACAGTGAGGCAAATGTGCTGAATGCTGAATTTATTCTACACACTACAAAGCTCCCGGGGTTTATAATTACGTCAAATGATATATTTTTAGAATTTTGTTACTATACACTGTTGTTCTTGTGCAAATATATGGTTTGACAGTTTTGTATCAATAAATGAACTTATCTGTTCTGAACTAAAACGGTCCTCATGAGCATCTGTTGTTGTCCTCACATTACTCTCTTCATTTTTTAAGATACTGTTGAGGTGCATTAATCACTGTCAAGAGCTTTTTGTTCCTTAAAAGTCTGCATCTACATGGGTACTATCAGAGTACCTACATATACTAACTGCATGTTTAAGTATAACAATATTTAAATGTTATGAATGTGCCCATTAAGGTGCCCTATGTAGTAGATAAAAATGTGATAAAATGCACATTTATCTATAGTCCTTACGGTAAAGAAAATATAATGAATTGCCCTAATGGCTGCCCTTCAAGTAGAATAAAAAGTCATGGAGTGACCTCTAAGATACGGAGGATGCAAGAAAACGTGATGAAGCACCCACTAGGCTGCCACTATGTGCAAGTATATGTGAAAAAAAAATGCCCTCTATTGTGGTCTTTCAGAGGAGAACATGACATGCAGTGCACAATAGTCTTCCCAACATGTGAGAAAATGAGATGAAGTGCCCTCTAGGTGCTCCTATGTGTGAGAAAATATGCTCTAGTAGGAGGTGCCCTTGTAATTTTTTCACCCCTGCCCATCAGACAGCCTGTGTCTTCCCCCGTAGTTAGGATTACCACCAGGCAATTAATGCAATGACAATGAGCCATATGTCAGCCCACCATGTTTCTGTCTCCTGTAACGATTATATTCATGTAGCATTGCTTGTTAAAATAAAAGATATTTCCAAAACAGTTAGAATTTATTAATTAATTCTGCCGGTAAATCCTGTCATGTATTCATTCTACCAGCAGGGGGAGACAAAAAGCATACTTTCATACTAGCGTACTAAGTAGTAGGCCAAAATAGTACTAATGTAGCGTTGAGGAAAAGTACTTGGAGTACTATTTAGTACCCTAGACATTATGCATGGGCACCTGTTTGAAATTAAACATGTTTACAAATCTGTTTCACGTCCTTTTAAAATATTATTTAATTTTATAATAATAATAATAATAATAATAATAATAATAATAATAATAATAATAATAATAATAATAATAATAACAATAATAATAATAATAATAATAATAAGAATAATAATGGTATTTCATCTCAAACAGCGAAACCCACGTGGTATTGTATTTGGTAACCATGGTAACCACTGGGAGAACGCAGCTGAGATTTGTTTTGCTAAATCCATGAATGGTGATTTTAATTAACGATATTCGTTCATAGTCATTTAACGATAAAGAGTCGTATAAACTCGAAGATAAAACGTAACTGTGGACCAAATGAGTCTGAACTGATTTGGGAGGAGCTACTTTAAAACTCGGTGAGTTAATCAGATGTTTAACTAGCAAACCAGCTAACTGCTAGCTAGAGCTATTTACTAACTGATAATTTAGTCATTCTTATGGACTTGGTTTGATTAACTTCGATGCACCTGACTTTACAATAAACCTAATATTTTTTCCTTGCATATCAAAAGCTCGTATTAAATAATTTATTACCCTGTAACTTTATTGGTTAGCATGTGCGCTAAATTAGACAACACTGGTTACCCCGGTAACGTGTAAACAAGTGTGAAATGTCGATTGTATGTATATAAAAACTGTTGATTCCTTTTCAGGTCAGAAAGATGCCTCGCTCCTCAGCAGTGGAAGGATCTGTAAGTTTGTTTACTGTCAGGATGATTATTGCAAACCATAATGTTTTCTGCTCGGGGTTTGAGGTGAAAATATTATGCACCATGCATTATGCCATTATTAGCCAGCAAAATTATGAATTGTGCATTTTAGACACCCTTGGGGGAAAATGCATAGTTTGACTAGTTAAACATTTTTAGGGCAGTTATATATGTAATTTTACACTGCTCAAAAAAATAAAGGGAACACTTAAACAACACAATGTAACTCCAAGTCAATCACAATTCTGTGAAATCAAACTGCCCACTTAGGAAGCAACACTGATTGACAATCAATTTCACATTCTGTTGTGTAAATGGAATAGACAACAAGTGGAAATTATAGGCAATTAGCAAGACACCACCAATAAAGGAGTGGTTCTGCGGGTGGTGACCACAGACCACTTCTCAGTTCCTATGCTTTCTGGCTGAAGTATTGGTCAATTTTGAATGCTGGCGGTGCTTTCACTCTAGTGGTAGCATGAGACAGAGTCTACAACCCACATAAGTGGCTCAGGTAGTGCAGCTCATCCAGGATGGCACATCAGTGTGAGCTGTGGCAAGAAGGTTTGCTGTGTCTGTCAGCGTAGTGTCCAGAGCATGGAGGCGCTACCAGGAGACAGGCCAGTACATCAGGAGACGTGGAGGAGGCCGTAGGAGGGCAACAACCCAGCAGCAGGACCGCTACCTCCGCCTTTGTGCAAGGAGGAACAGGAGGAGCACTGCCAGAGCCCTGCAAAATTAGCTCCAGCAGGCCACAAATGTGCATATGTCTGCTCAAACGGTCAGAAACAGACTCCACGAGGGTGGTATGAGGTCCTGATGTCCACAGGTGGGGGTTGTGCTTATAGCCCAACACCGGGCAGGACATTTGGTATTTGCCAGAGAACACCAAGATTGGCAAATTTGCCAATGCCGCCCTGGGCTCTTCACAGATTAAAGCAGGTTCACACTGAGCACATGTGACAGAGACTGGAGATGCCTTGGAGAACATTCTGCCGCCTGCAACATCCTCCAGCATGACCAGTTTGGTAGTGGGTCAGTAATGGTGTGGGGTCGCATTTCTTTGGAGGGCCACACCGCCCTCCTTGTGCTCGCCAGAGGTAGCCTGACTGCAATTAGGTACCGAGATGAGATCCTTAGACCTCTTGTTAGACCATATGCCAGTGTGGTTGGCCCTGGGTTCCTACTAAGGCTAGACCTCATGTGTTTGGAGTGTGGCAGCAGTTCATGCAAGATGAAGGCATTGATGCTATGCACTGGCCCAGCCATTCCCCAGACCTGAATCCAATTGAGCACATCTGGAATATCATGTCTCGCTCCATCCACCAATGCCACATTGCACCACAGACTGTCCAGGAGTTGGCGGATGCTTTAGTCCAGGTCTGGGAGGAGATCCCTCAGGAGACCATCCACCACCTCCTCAGGAGCATGCCCAGGAGTTGTAGGGAGGCCATACAGGCACGTGGAGGCCACACACACTACTGAGCCTCATTTTGACTTGTTTTAAGGACATTACATCAAAGTGTGTAGTAGTGTGTTTTTCCACTTCAATTCCACTACAAAGTGTGACTCCAAATCCAGACATCAATGGGTTAATAAATTTGATTTTCATCAACTTTTGTGTGATTTTTGTTGTCAGCACATTCATCTATGTAAAGAACAAAGTATTTAACAAGACTATTTCATTCATTTAGATCTAGGATGTGTTTCTTAAGTGTTCCCTTTATTTTTTTGAGCAGTGTATGTATGTATGTGTGTGTGTATATATGTATGTGTGTGTGTGTATGTATGTAGGTCATTTGATGAAGTTTTACTTGGTGCCTCACAGCTCCAGTTTGCCTAGTTTTGATTCTGAGCACAGGTTACTATCTGTATTCATTTCATAACCACACGTCCATGTGGGTTTCCTCTGGGTTTCCTCCAAACTCCCAAACAGATACTGAGTGGTGCATTAGGACCATAAACTGTTACTAGGGGTTAAGATGTGTGCATTGTGGCCTGTGATGCACTGGTGTCCTATGCAGGATGTAAATCTCACCTCATTCTAGCTTCACTTACATCCTCAAACCCTCCGGTTGTCAATTATTCACTATGATTTCCATCATCTTGCTGCAAGTATTTTTTTTTTCCCCTTCTCTTTCCTGCTTTTACATAAATTCTTACTTGTTACACAAAATAGTTAATGATGCAGTCACCTTTACATTAAGAAGCAGATGTATTAAAAGTACTTTAAACAAGAACATTCATGATGCTCATATAGACTCGTATTGAAGTGAAACAAGAATTACTGAATATATCTTAAAGCTTAGTTTTTAAAAAAAAAAAATGCAGTCATAATGTCTGTCACTAAGGGGTCAGATCAGCTTATTGATTCTCAGAATGTACATTACATTTGTTACTGCCTGAATCAGGAAGTTTAAAGCTGGCAGGAAGGATGTGGTTTAGCGAAGCTGTACACAACTCACCCGTGCTGACTGTGTACTGTTAAGTAATCTGTGTTGTGTGCTGTTAAACAGCATCGTCTTGAGTTGCCTTATTCCAGTGCTGGAAAAAAGGTTAGTTGATTTTAAATTTATGATTTAAATTTAAGACCTCATTGAAGATCTTTTAGTATTGATCAGTAAGGAATAAATGGGGTGAGGCATGTTGGTTATAGCAGTTTATAGTTAGATTTAATGTTGTGAAATGTTCGAGAAACAATGTTCTCTCTTACATTTATAGCCACACTACAGTCATTCCTCACTAGCCTTGGTCGTTTTCCCTCTTTCTTGTTCAACATTAATATTAACCTATCATTCGCATTACCTGGACCTAGTTTCAAGACATGTTAAAAATAAATATTATATAATATATATTAAATATAAAATAAAAATAATTCATACCTTCTGATCAGTCAGACTCGCACACTGTGGTGTGGTGTATAGTTAACTAACACGAATGAATTGAAAATTGATTAGCTTTCTGCTTTTACAGATTTGACAATCGTGTTTATTGGGGTGTAACGATTCGATTGGATTTGCATTACTAGCTTCACAATGACGATTAGCAACTGTTTTCCAAATACTTTGAACAAAATTTGAATGAAGACAAATTGTGACTGAAAACACTACGTTTTTATTTCTGAATCATTAATCCCTCGTCACTATTTGCTTAACAGTTTTCTAGAGATTTGTCCTAAAGTATTTCTCCCCAAAAGCTTGTCATACTTGTTATTTAATTCATTTAGCGACACCTGTTTTTCAAGCTAATCTCTGGGATAACGCATGTTTTCCCCTCAGATTAACCGAGCTACGGTTACTCAGAGCGTCACCATAACGACAGCAGCGCGTTGGAGCTGAGCGCATGCGCGTTTCATCCTGGTTAGCTCAGTTTACCTCAGATCCTGTTTCTGTGTGGGAGCTAACGGTGTGTGCGCGTGCACATATGTCCATCACACAAGCCAAAGCCGGTGTTTGTACAGTTTCTTTGTTTGCCCCACGGTGTAGCCATGCGCGGTTAATACGATTAGCTGGACTCGTCTCCTCTTTTCTTTCCTCTCCTCTCCGTGTGAGAAGGCAGAAGAATGATAACATCCTTATCTAAGGGAAATTTACTCGACGTGCTGCAGGACGGCTTCAATAATGAGGTACGAAGCCAAAGCAAAAACTTTCAGTCGGTTTTTTTCTTCAACTCGTTTCCAGGTTTCCACAGAAACCAAATTATCAACCAGCTAAGTTGTTTGTCTAACAGAATACACAAATAACGCTGTCTCCAAACTTTAGCTGTGAGCTAAAACTAGCGTTTATAAAGCAGCTGTGATGTGAACGGCTTTATCTCCATCTGTGTGGTGATTGTTTTGCTTTACACCTGAATGCTGACTCGGTATTACGATAGAATCGATATCTAACAGTCTTACAGCTTTATTTACACAGTGTGATAGAGTACAGTATAGTAATATACCAACTATGGCACGTTTTTGTCATTATTTCCACTTCTGAGTCTGGTTAGTAATAAGAATAGTAAATATTGGTGATAAAAACAGTGCATAGTAATAACTGGTCCAAAGAAATTGGAAATAGAATTCTAACAAAGTTCTTCCTCAGATAAGACAACCACATTAAAACAAAATTATTTATTTTTTATTTTTTTTGCACTTACTGTACTGAAAACAATAGTCTACACCACACATTGCTCCATTTTGTGCTCGACTGTTTGGGTAGTTTTGGGACTACAGAGATCTCCAATCCAATAATATTTAGAGATTTATCCATTTAATATTCAAATCTCTAAGAGTTATTAAATAGATTGTTCGGATTACTTGCTTTAGTGTTGTTATGAAAGTTCTAACTGGCAGATAAAATGTTATGTTGGTTATAACTTCAGTTTAAGTTCATTGAGGGTTGATATTTGAGAGGAAACCCAGAATGTTCCGTCCGACACGTCTTACCACGGTGTAAAATTAAAGACAAGTAGTTGTGTCATGCCTCCTGTGCTGTGTTGTGTCTAGTGTGAAATCTGCAAACCTGAGGTAAGTGATGCTCTATATGGCTAAAATTTTGTGGACACCTGACCAGTACCCATCGTATGTGGTTTTACCCCAAACTGTTGCCATGTAGTTGGAACACAGTTTTATAGGAGGTATTTGTGTGGTATTGCATTAAATTTCACTTCCTCTGAACTGAGAGGGTCAAACATGTTCCAGCACGAAAATACTCCAGTACACAAAGACGTATGTGGCCAAGCTTGGAGTGGAAAACTTGGCCTGGACTGAGGACTGAACTTGACCCCAATGAATTGAATTGAATGCCTTTATTGTCATTGTCTTTTTTCCTGCATACAACGAAATTAGGAGCACTACTCCTGATTGGTGTAAGAAAAACAGACATATAACCACAGACAATAACAATACACTTTAACACATAAGTACACCAAGTGATATTCACATTATGCAGTCTGAATTAAGTGACCATTAAGTAAAGTGACCATAGATAGTAATAAAGTGACTAATTAGTAAAGTGCAAACAGCGGTATTGTCAATCTGCAGCATATTGCATGTTGAATATATTACTTTCTCTTTTGACTGAATGGACGCTAATTCCTATATCAACTATAAAGCCTTACCAGAAGTGTGGACTTTTAAGAAGAGGGGAATAAATCTGGAACAGGATGTTTATAAAGCACATTTTGCGCTGATGGTCTGGTGTCAAACGGTTGGCCATATAGTTCATTGAAATAAATGTTATTGGGAATGAATGATCTCTATTTTTTCTGTGACCTTCGTATATGCTCACCCCAAACACCCACTGTAAGATAAATATTCAGTTGTTTTAGTGCTTTGTGACACTTCCCCAATAACGGGGCATTTTTATAATTTTCCAAGATTTGTTCAGCAGCTGTTCAACTGTGTCATTTCTATCAGCTGTCCTTCTGTGTAACCATAAAGCAGTCCAGTGATTTGTTATGGTACCCAGCTGCCTGTGTGCCGTAGAAACAGGAAACTTCAGGAAGGAGTGACAGCGAGGTTCTCAGTCTGCTCGTTCACTGAGAGAACAGACCGCACGCCTAGCGTCACGCCTGGCTCTGCGGAGATAGCAACACATTCTGGCTGTCCAGCATAGTCAGAGTCTAACACTGCCTCGGTGCTGTGAATGCTCCCTGTGTTCTGCATCCTCTGTCAAGAAGGTAGCCGGTTTGGACCACTCTGACCTTTCAATGAGACAGATATGCTCCAGACAAGGGAGTCTTTGTACTAGTTACCCACTATATGCCAAATATTAACACTATATTTAGAGGCTGATTCAATTTGCAGTGTGGCTGCTAAAATATTTCACATAAGAATATCTGTTCATGTGGAAAAAAGCCAAAGGCCTACAGGAATGCTTGTCTAAACGGTAGCCTGGTTTCTGGTTTATTGCTGCACCAAAGAGGTTGTCAGGACAGAGCACATTGCATTTCAGTTGTTGGCTTTTTTCCAGAGACTTTTTCTCTCTAACAACATTCTCTAAATTAAACCGCACTGCATAGATGGGAGGTATTTTATTCCCCTTGACCCACAGCAGTTTGCACCTTTATTGCTTATCAAAAAATGAACATCATACTTTTTATCTGTTTGTAGTTATAGTTAATGTTGTGGAATATGCATGAAAACATGTTAGTCCTTGTTGTCATTTATGTTTTAGCAGTTTACCAGACTGTCCTTTTTCTCTCTTGTGAAGTTAATAAGTCAAATTGAAAAGACCTTCCCATGTCAAACGTTACAGCATGTGCTGCTCATGTTTTTACACTTGCCATTTTGCATGAAATCCTGTGACTGCAATGGGTGGCCATTTGTGGTGACAAAGCACCAGATAGCATCCACAACTTCCTGTGACACAAGTGACAGTGTCCACTGGCGACTAGAGAAAAGTTTAACTTTATGTAAACATGGATAGGCTTGTTGCATCGAACAAACAGAGGGCACACTGCCAATCTGCCACTGTTGGGCCCTTGAGCAAGGCCCTTAACCCTCACTGCTTCAGGGGCTCTGTATCATCGCTGACCTTGAGCTCTGACCCCAATCTTCAAAGTTGGGATATGTGAAGAAAGAATTTCACTGTTCTGTAATGTCTATGTGACTAAATAAATGCTTCTATGCTCTATTATTATTGTTGTTATTGTTAGGGCAATCAGTAGTAGGAACACTTATTGGCCAAGTATAGCAATTGTGACTTAAAATTTCTGTGTGCATGTGAACGTAGCTACTGCACTTCACCTGAACATATCACATAACAGTTTGAACCTGATTCCCATTTTGGTTTAACCAGCAGTAGTATATAACTCCCAGTTGGCACAGTACTTATTGTATAGAGTTTGTTGTTCGGTTGCATTGAGCGCATAGTTCTCTCAATGTATGTTTTGGTGTCTGTTTTCTGCCACCTCTTCCGCAGATCCCTGACACACACACACACACACACACACACAAACTATATGTATTGCTAGTATGCATCTGTCACCAGAGACATTTTTTTCATATCAGCACAAATAGCACTTCTGTTTAAAAAAAACAAACATGTGAAAGCAGCCTCAAGAGTCTGTTAGAATTTATGGCCTTGTAAAAGAAATGCTTTGTTGCAGTCATGTGTAGTACAACTTGGTGAATGTAGAGCTTGCAATATAGACGTCTCTGCAGTAACCACACACAGAATTTGTTTGTTTAACTTCCCATGGATGCGTCAATAGATGGCATTTGTCACGGCTTCTGTACTTGTTACAATATTATGATAGGCTAAGGAGACGAAACTGTAGTTCTGGAAATAAAATTGTGTATCAAAATCCATCCAGTTAGCATCTGTTCGTGTCTAATTGATGGCGTGTCTAATTGATGAAATCCCACAAGTCAGGGACCTCTCTGTAACCATGGCAATGGAACTCCACGGGGACCTGACGTTTATCTCTGATGCTGCAGTGTGGTACACTAAAGCGACACTAAAACAGAGTCTACTACAGTACTGCTGAATTCTCAAATCTTCTCGAACATTGAGTTTTCTATAATGGCATCACTGATACTGTAGCTGTGCTGACTGTAACATTTGTTGTTTGTAACACTTGACCTACTATGTGGACACCAAGACTTTACCCATGTTTCACCTGTGATGTGGCTTTGTGTGAGGAGACTTTTGTTCATCATTTTAAGGAGTGTCCAGTGTTGTCCTGATGTAACACTGCATTTCTCTGTAAAATAACAATTGCCATTTAACTTATTAACTTCGTGTAAGAGTAAGAAATAACAGAGAATTACTTTACTATTTAGCAACAGTAAAAAAGTTGTAAAAAAGTTTGTAGTAATTATTAAATTGCTAAGGAATAAAACCACGTTTTTGGCCACGTTGTTATAGGAAAGTAATTAAATTTCAGGGTGTACTATAAAACATGAGAAGCTCATTAAATTCTATTTCTTCTTTATAACTCCAGTTGTTATGAGGTTTTAGATACTGAAGTTTTCATAAAGAAACGTAATCATTGGCCTGACTACTTGAGAGTTGAAACAAAGATTACTTACATGTTGTGTTTGCTCGTGTTTAACCATCTCGAAATGTTAGAATTGTTGGAATAGAATAGTTAGAGAAAAGTTAGACACAAACTAAAAACGGTGAGAATGGAGAGAAATAATTCTGCGCCATCTAAAAAAAAAGTTACATCTTTATCTGGCTGAATTATTATTTTTTCTTTGTTTAGTCTGTAGATAATACTTAGATATATAGAGATTTAAATCCCCCAGCTGTTAAAATACACCGTCACTCACTCTTTCTGAGACTGTACTTCAGCAGTCTCAGGTTTATGCGATGTTAACACAGACAGCTGAAATGACACCAGACTGTAACTGACACCGATCGTTTTAAGGGTGTTGTCTGAAAACGTAAGCTTTGTTGTAGCAACATACTTTAAATGCATGTAAATGTTTTTGATGCATTTATTCCTCAGTTCACTTTTGAATCAAGTCCAAACGTGGTTTAGTTCATTTGATTCAGTGCTGGAGGTCATTTGTTCACCAGACTGATGTGATGTTACGTAACGTATGTGCTGTCACTTGTATGTGGCGTATGACCCAATGATGTGTTTTCAGCAACAACTGGTGGCATATGTGTCGTGGGTGAATGCTCAGCTGAAGAAGAAGCCTGGTCTGAAGCCTGTGAGTGACCTGCGGCAGGATCTCAGAGACGGCGTGGTGCTCGCACACCTCATCGAGATAGTGGGTAAGAAGATGGAGCCAGAAATGATATTTAGAAATACAATTTATAAAATACAGGCATTTCTATTTTACACACTAAAAAGTAATGATATAATCATATGTAAATTCTGTAAGATTTCTATATTTGTTTTTTTTATTATTTAAGAAAATGCTTTAAAATGTTATATATTTTTGATAGCTTATTTTTATAAAATGTATGCAATAGCTCAATAGCTGTCATTTTTCTGACAGGGGAAAGTCCTCAGGATGAAGAGATTTTGTCGTTTTCTAATTATTATTATAATTATGATTATTATTATTGAATAAAGAATTAAAATCATTGGCAGATTTCTGTGGAATATGTGGGGGAAAATGTGTAGTTTTGGGGAAATAATCAAGGTGGTAGCAGTAAATTCATACCAACACATCATTAGTTATCCTGTAACAGCACTTTTTGTTTTGTTTATATTTTTTTAAGTATACTTTGTTTAACCTAATGCAAGAGGTATATCAGTTTATATAGCCAAATATGATTAAACTCTTTCAGGTGTCAACATTTTTTTATTATTGTTATTTAGCTGTGTCCTTAGTCCCTCTGCTCAGGCTGACATGCTGTTAAACATGCTATCAAAGTACATCAGGACAGTTCAATGATCTAATACTATTATTATTTAAATACATAGCTTTTATTTTGTTGTGTGGTAGCTGGCGAGCTCCTTGAGGGTATTCATTATTCACCAAAGGACAACCAAGAGAAGAGAGAAAATGTGGACAAGGTTTTGCAGTTTGTGTCCTCTAAGCGGATACGCATGCCACAGACTTCTGCCAGAGGTGACTTACTGAATTATTATTATTATTATTATTATTATGATGATGATGATGATAAACCTCTACACTTGTTTATCTCTGTTCTTGCTTCTCACAGAGATTGTGGAAGGGAACCTCAAATCTGCCATGAGGCTGATCCTAGCACTAGCAGCACATTTTAAGCCATCTGCCTCAGCCAATCACAGAGCAGGAGCTGCCTTGGGTAGGAACTCAACCAGCTCATCAGCCAATCACAGACCTCATTCCACTATGGCCATGGCCCAGAATGCAGCTGCAGCTTTAGCAGCTGCCCGGAGCGATGCGTCTCGCTCAGGACGCAGCGTTCATCAGCTAAGACAGGACTGGCAGAGGTTAGCTTTTATTCACTGTTCATTCGACACAACCGACACAGACACGTAATTCGATCACTGTAAGTCACTTTGGTTTACGTTGTTCCATTGTTGTTTTATAGAAATTGTCTTCTATTGGCATTCAGTAAACCCATTCATTATCATTTTAAACAACAAATCATGATGACTCATTGCAGCCGTAGTCAAAACAAGTCCCAACACGTGTTATAGCCACATTTTCCAAACGCAAAGGTATTTTATTCTTTATCATAAGCTTGTGTAAAAAGAGTGGGTATCAATACTAGAGCTCAGTGACTTACTGTTCAGGGTTTAACAGGATAAAGAGGATGAAGAATGGATCCTCCACCTCATGTTAAGAGAAGCTGGTGCTGTGTACAGTGTTGCCCTCTTCTGTCTGACACTGCACTGCAGCTCGAGTTTAGTGTCTTTTTTTAAATTTTGTCTAAATAAGCAAGCTGAGACATGCTGCAGACATTTCATGCCCCTGAGAGGAACCAAGGGAGAGGAGACGATTCTCTAAAAGACTAAACTCTAAAATGTAACTATAAAGAGTTAAAATATCAGTTTAAAACAGCGTTTGTAAATTGCTGTAATACAAGCGAAATGTCACTGAGTTCAGCAGCAGCTTTGAGGTGGTAACAGTATCATCACATGAATTCCATAACACCTCTCTGTCTTTGGTTATTTTTATGTAACACCGCACTACATTGTGTTTTATTCCTCAAACAATTCACCACTACATGCTGGAGATAGCAAAAGCTTTAGTTTGGATAACAAACGGCTATTCTGAGATGATTCTCACACACTTTGAATTTGTAAACAAGAAAATCATGTAAAAATTAAAACTTGGTGAAATTCCTACTAAGATCAGGACTATTAAAAGTAAGGTCTCTGTTGTTTGAAAGCCAATGTTGACATTTGAAATCACCAAAACAAACACGCCCCTGACCCAAATGGGTCCCACCCCTGTATTTATAGCTCCACCCACACATACATACGTAACCCTGGTAACTAATGGAAAGAAATGCCTTAATCATAGCTGAAGGGAAAAACAATACTATTGCAGATAAACAAACAAGCAAAAATGACACACAAGCATAATCATGCAAAGGACGGCATATATTAGTTCTGTAACACAAAGCAAAACCAACGTTACTCACCTATCGAGAAGGAAAAATGCTAATTTTTTAAGTAAAATTGGCCGCATATTCACAGATTCATAGCATTTAGCTCAGGAGTTACTCGGGAAACTCGAATCTGTGAATATTTGGCCAACTTCCCGCTCCTTCGGTTCTCTCCAGCGCTGCAAAGCTGATGCTATATTAACACGGGTCCTGCTTCTTGCCTTGTCGTAAGCCTTTCTTCACTTTCTTTCTTTGTTTTTATCCTCCATGTCAGTGTTAAAACCGCTTTCTGCTAATGTCACACATGTGCACTGAACACACTCTCCACCATAATGACAAGACATGCCCCTTTCTGCTCATTGGCTACACGTTAGTTTTGTATTTGTTTTGTTTGTCGGCCCGACTCAGTTTTCTGAAGCATTTTTCAAACAACGGAGACCCTACCTTTAAGTAAAGTCTTTATTATAGCTTTAACTTCACTTTAGCTTCACTGATAAAGTCCTTAAAGCTGAATGCCACTCACTCGTTATGTCCCTCAGGCGAAGCTCCAGTGCTGATGAGGAGATCGAGAGCCCATGCTGGAGTGTGCGGGCTTTGGTCCAGCAGTATGAGGGCCAGGGAGAAGCCGACATGGACAACACGGAGACAGGAGAGCAAAGGTAAAGCTGTACTGCATTGTTGATCTCAGTGTACAATGATTATTTAGCTCCAGAAGACAATATTTTGACAGCACCAGCAGGAATGTAAACATAAAGGAATGTAAACATAAAGGAACGCTCATGTCAAAACCTATTTGTATTTTTCGGAGCAGCATCTGGTGAGGTGCTTCTTTACTCAGGACCGAGATAAACAGATGCGTAGGGGTTAAAGGTTACAGCTGATGGCTTGTTGGCACGGCCGGCTCTATGTCGGCCACGGAGAACAATAGTGGCTTTCTGTATACACCCTTTATTTTGCTCAGTTGTCAGATCGAGTCACTGCCTCTGTTGTTTGTGTTGAAGCTCTTCATTTTCCTAGCTGTCAGAAGCAGCTGATAGTCAGGAGAAGTGTGAGGCTGCTTTTATATAGACATTCTGAATGTTGGACCCATAGCAATTAGAATGGTTTCATAAATAAATATTAAATACATTCCATTGTTCTCCTGGTATCTTTTGCTTTTGCCTTTTTTCATTCGCAGTAAGATGCATTAATGTAAAGGTTTTTGTTTAACAGAAGAGGCAAGAAATCTTCATTTAAAATCTGCAAGTCATAAATAAGGACTATGATGAGATGTACTTTTATTAACCCCCTGCAGGGGAAAACTCAATCTGATAAAACCAGCACAAGTACAAGGAGTAACATCAATGAAAACATACAATTTTATTCTACAATGTCTTGGATGTTTATGAGATGTCTATTTTCTATATGATTTATATTACAACGTCTCTAACTGCTGAGTGTGTGTTTGTGAGACTCGGTCAGTGCATTTGGAGGTTGCACTGTGGAATCAGATGGCAGATGGCATGAAAGAGCCCCCCAGACGTCTTCAGACACGTGCCTGAATGTTCTCCTAATACCAGACGGGACACGCTGTTATAAGAAAATAATTAATGACAGGCTTCTGTTTCTGAAGAGTCTTATTATACTGCAGCAATTTGGCACAGATAACTTTTTTTTTTTCCATTTTACTTGTTATCTATTTGTTAGCTACATTTAATATTGTGAACCGTTCTCAGAACAAGCTTATCACTTATATTATAGCAGCTATAAACGTTGCGCTTGCGCTCTCTCTCTCTCTCTCTCTCTCTCTCTCTCGCTTAACACTGAGTTTCTGAGGTCATACTGATCATGTTCCACTTAGAGCTTGTTATAATCATGAGCTATGTATAAGTAGGTCAACTCTTCAGAGCTTTAAGCCATAAGTAAAGCCAGAGACTATACAACCAGATACTAAGCAGTTAAAGAAATTGAGAGTGCAGCTGCGGAGTTCAGTAAAAAAAAAAAACATCAGCATCGTCTCAACTCCTCGGTACAAGTGAAGGTTTATTTCTGGAAGCTTTTTCAGCAATAAAAAGTGATCTGTGAGTTGGCAAACTTAACTGACATGATAATGATGATGACAAAGGTGGTTCACTCAAAGGTGGAAATCTGTGACAGCTCAGTGTGTAAAGACTATCACCTGTGACCAAAAGATCATGAGGTCATGAGGATCGACAGTAAGTTCCTGCCAAACTGCAGCTTGAACTCCTTAACCCCATAGACCCTTAATGCGTAAGTGCTCCAAGAATTTCAGGCAGAGAAATGTGCCATCAGGGTATGCAAAGAGAAATAGGGAAAGTGACACACAACATGCAGAAGTGAAAAACAGACTAAGAAAAGCACCAAAAAATAATCTACAAAAAGTACACTGTGTGGCAAAGTTTGCAAACATCTCACCATGACACCCAGATGAGCTCTTTGAACATCTTATTTCAGAATATCCCCCCACCTGATGTATAACAGCCTTCAGATTTTAGCGAGTTGTTGTTGAGATGTAGCTATTCAGCCATTAGTGATGTGAGGCACTGATGTTGGCTGCTGAGTCCTGGGGTTCAGTCAGTATTCTATGTCATCCCAGAGGTGCTGAAACAGGTACTGAAACAGGGTTAGGAGACTTAGTTGTACCAGTTGTACTTAGTTGTAGTTGTTCTGTTACAGATGTAAAGAAAAATCTAGTATAAAACGGAAAAATTAGAGGTATTTGTTGCCCTTAGACATTCCCTGTAGTTTACAGTCTTAAGATTTCTGATGGATATCATATTACCAGTTTTCACTTTGCCTTTAAACATTTGGAACATTAACTTGCATGAAAACAATTAGAAAAAGTCTTAAAGTTTTTGGGGATTTTTTTTAAGTGTGGAAATGGTAAGAACTGTACAAGAACATGAAATATATATATATATATATATTTGGCACATTTCAAAAGTGTGTTGGAGTCTCTTGTAAGCAGTACAGCACAGAGCCCCATGGTGCTGACCCTGTACCAATCCCAATTACTTCACTTCCCACTGGCCTCAACCCCACATCACCCATGCAGTGATCCTGAAAGGGAGGGAGAGAGAGAAGAGATTGAGGGAGGGACTGGGGGAGATAGGAGGAGCAGAAGCATAGGAAGGCTGAGCTATGCTTGACATCTCAGCAAGAGAAAGCAGAGCGAGAAAGATAAACAGGAGAAACCTGGCTTTGTTCTGAGGCTCAGCAATCTTTCAGGCTGGGGATAGTATGTTATAAATATGGGGTGTGATTCAAATGAGGAGAGGTTTCACAGAAATATCAACACACAGAAAGAGAGAACAGGGCAGGATGCAGCTGCCTTGGTTACTGAGTAGAGCTTCGCTCCTCTGTTACCGAAGCAAAACAGGATTTCCATACGTGCCACGTCGGGAACAGATGAACAGCAGATCTCACACTCAAAAGCTTGTAACTGTTACCTAGTATTAGCTTGGACTCTGGCGGTTTCTTTCCTGTGATTAGTTTGTCTTTTAGTGATTTGTCACTAAACAGCTTGGTGAGTCTTTTCAGGGGTCTCAGACTGGACCCTAAAGAAGAGTTTGAGTGAAAAAGATGTTAGTAAACGGTTTTCTAGCCAGTACTACATGGACGATCCGAGGCAGCGCAGTGGGATAGCGACTTAAACCAACATGGGAGCCAAACAGATTAAATGGTAAGAGCTTTTCCCTTACTCCCTAATTTAAGGTGACACGAGACTCATAACTAGAGTCAAAGCAGATTTCAGACACGAAACACATCTTAGCTCATTTAGCTAAGATGTTAAATTACTATAAATAAATGTTGCATCCAAACGTCTTCGGCTTAGTGAGGAAAAAACCGGAGACGCTTCCAATTCATGCAAGCTAGACAGCTCACTGTGAAGAGTTCTGCACGTTTTACGCCTCAGATTGTCCAGCCGTGTCAAGTCAGTGTAATAGATTTAACATGCAACTTTTTCTGTACTTTTGATTTGTCTGAAGCAAATTCTTATGTAACATCAATCATTTAAGAAGAGCCAGTGTTTTTACAGTTGATGCTGTGAGCAGCCATATTGATTTGACATCACTTGCTAAACTCTTGCTGAATTGAGGTGATGGCACCTAGTTCCCAGGTATTTTTCCCCAATTTATATATATATATAATAATATGACTGCATATTATTTTTAAATTAGCCCAAAACAGAGAAACCAGCTCATTCGCTTTTTCCACCCACAACCTTGGTCTAAACCAAGCCCGATTTGCCATAAAACCGCAAACCTGGCAACCCTGACATTTCTTCCTGGATAAAATGTGAACAAATCTAATAAATTTTGAACTTCCTTTCTCCGTGCTGTTCATGTGCTGCTTGCAGAGGTGTGAAGTTTGCTTCAGATCAGTGGACTTGAGCATGAAGGGTTTGAGTTTACCCTCAAAGTTTTATGCCCAGCACCCACAAATAAAATGAAACCAGCTATTACACTTAGTTTAGAGTCAGTGGAACATTAGCAGGCAATTTGATTATCAGTGGCAATTAAGCAAAACCTTTAAAAAAAAACAAGAAGCTTTAAAAACAACGCACTTGAGGTCATCTAGAGTACATAGGTTTGGATATTATACATGAGCAATGCTATACCCTATAGAATGGGTACTACAGACATATAGCAGATTTAACATGCAATACGATATTTATAGGTCTTGGACTTGCATAAAGTGATTCACTCACTTCAGAATTGTTGTGTTGACGTCTCAGATCAGACCCGCCTCTGTGTTTGTTCTGGCACTGCTAGGTATTGGCTGAAACCCTTAACAAAAATAAGCCGGCATTCTTTGACAGTAGGAAGTCACTGTGGTCGAAGCACTGTGCTTGGCTATTCTGTACATTCTCTTTGTCTCTGTGAACTCTTGTGGTCACACATCACAATGTTAATGATTAAAGAGTGTCAGCTGCATGTGGAGTCTGTGCTTTAGCACTGCGTACGGGGTTCGACACCAGCCTAGAGATCATTTTTGTCCGTCTTGTCTCTATGCTTATTAATCAAATAGCATGCTTAGTATAGCAGTGCTCAGGCTTCCTTTCCTTTTCTTATTTTAGACTGACATTTTTTTTAGTTGTTGTGTCAACACTTTTTCCCCAGAGTCACTCTTCTGCTTTAGAGAAGAATTTCCGGGACTCATGCCAAATTCCATGCTGAAGTGTAAATACAGTGGTTTAACAGGCTTCCTGTGATTACGTCTTATCATTAGTGCTTAATGTAGGGTGTCTAATGATCCCCCATCAGTGCAGTCATATCAGATACAGATTGTAGCAAGCACAAATATAGAGTTTATGGTTTTCCTGATGAGGACCTTTAAACCTCCCAGAGCTGCTTCCTGCTGTGTGGACATGTTACATAATAGGAAATGCTTTGTGCTTGCATTAGCAGTTTATCACATACACCGTCTGCCAAATGATCACAATACGCATTCACCAGAGACTCAATTCTTTTTTTTTTTTTTTTTGTCAATTGATATGTGGGGAATGTCATTCATATTCAAACTTGATATGTGGATGCATACTTTTACATTTTCTGGGAAGTCCATTCAGATTTTTTTAATAACTAAAATATTGCCATTTATATTATGTTAATATAACACATTTGTCTTATCCCACTATATTGTGAGTATATTAAGAGTAAATATAAGTAGTAATAGTCATTAAAATAAAATGTATTTGTTTTGATTTACTAACTGGGGTTAAAAATTAATGTCGTTTAAGCAGCACTTAAGACCATAGATAATAACACGACTGGAAGGGTTGAATACCAGTGTCCATTACCAGCTTCGGTACTAAATGCTTACTAGATTTGCTTAGCTTGGAGCTCAGTACAGCATCACATACGATATGTACTGTATTTTCCAACCTGTAAACCATTTTTGTCCCTTCCACACATGTCCATGACGTAAACAGAAAAGCCACATACTGTATATGCGATAATGTTTATGAAATCCTCATTTTCCATTCACTAATGCTTTTATGGTTGTAGGTTCTAGGAAGCTTGTGGAAAAATACACTATTATTGCTGTGGAAATGAGGACTGAAGCACAGAAAACCATACAAATAAGATAAAAACTGATCTAGGCTTCACCCATAGGAGTTGATCCAACGCTTTTTAATCAATATCTATCATGTTAGTAGTAAAGTGCCTCGTGCATTCAAGTATCTGGATATTTCTTCTGCAAGAAGTTTGCGGAATATATTCCATAGAGCAGAGGTGGGAGTAAGTCACAAGTCATGAATGTCAAGTCGAGTCTCTTTTTTTAAAATTTGTCAAGCAAGTCTCAAATTTGCGACCTGCGTCTGACTAAAGTCAAGTCATATGACTCGAGTCCCCCATCTCTGCCAGAGAGACATCTAGTCTAGAAAACATGGTACAGAAACCAGGCATTGCTTTATCACTGCGCAAGTAATAAATGTGATATCTTGTCTTCTGATAACGAACCGCCTTTAAATTTTAGTTTGTAAGAAAGCTTTCTTTTGTGGCCACTGATTCTTGCTGAAAGCAAAGATGAAGCTTATTTTTAGCTCTGGACTGGGATACACTTTCACATGATGTGGGTTTGCTAGCCACAGGCAACAGTTATTCATTTTCCAAGCAGTTACTCATTTGGTTTGGTTTTCCTAACAAGGATGTTTCACAGCAACAACATGCACTGCACCCTGGTTTTCTGATATCCATGCCTTTTTTTTACATGATGTTTATTATGCCAGGTCTTTTGAAATTCTATGTCATGGAACAACACAACAGTGTTCAAAGCTTCAGAAAAAAATGAGCATTTTCTTAAATTCGTTGTTCAAGGAAGTCTTAATAGCCCAAGAGATTCTAATGTTTTGACGAGGGAGAGAGTTTGCTGGTTGTCATAAGGAGTTGAATTACACCATTTCTTATTGAAAATTATGTTTTTGCAACACTGTAATCAGAATCTGAGGAAAGCTGCTATTTATCTATGTATAATGAGGTTTTAGGAGAATGAAAGCTTCTGTGTCTTCACGTGTTCCTGTGTCAGACACACTCAGTGTTGCTCCATAGCACAGCTACAAATGATTTTTAAAGGTATTTTAATAACCTTTTCCAGTATTGAGTCTGTAGCATCCCTGCTTTTTAAAAGCCCTTTCTAGTTGGATAGTTTTGTCAGCCAGGTAACAGAGTAAAGTTAGGAAATGGTACATTATTCATTTTGTCTCCTGCAGCCTCAGAAATACTTCAATTGCACAGCTGATGAAACTATGGATATTGATGCCAACTACATCTACAAGTAACACTTAATTACTTTGACCTTACTCCCTGAAGTGTTGTATCTAAATCACTTGGTGAAAATAATTTACTCAGCTTTACTGGATGCTGGGGAGTCTGCTTTTTCCACACATTGTCCAGAGGAGAAAAAAAATACCCCAGAATGTTGAATGGTATTTGTTGTATTTTTTTATGGAGCCCAGTTTCTGGTCAAGGTCAGCCGGATTGTTATTGTTAGTAACTTACCAAGCTTCGCCATGCCTTCCACTTTCCTTTCTGTGGTTTTGTCTGCTAGAAATGACAAAGCTTGGTCAGTTACAACTAACAATAATGATGAAAGAAAAAAGCTACTTGTTTATATTTAGGACTAATTCAGTCAGTTCAAAGCTTTAAGTGTGCTTTCTAATGGTGGTTTTATTTCAACAGATGTAACATCAACCATGGCTGTAATTACAGCGTGTATACTGGTCTTTTGCCTTGTTATTAATAGGTTTGTTATTATTAAAGTGGTCTGCCAAACACAACACATCTACAGAACCACGATTAAAGCAGGAAGTAGTCGTTATCCCGCACCATCAAAATAGCCCAGGGAATTGCAGCATTTAGTGAAAGCTTATTTGGTCTCTGTATGGCTCTTGGCAGATATGTCTGGTTGGCGATGAGACATAATTAATCCCTATACAGGGAATTAATAGACAAGGACAGTATTGATCAAGGGAGTTCTTCTGTACTGACTTTTTTGGGATGTAAGCTTGGTGAATAATGAACAGAGAGACTGGGAGAGAGATTTTCTGCTCTTTGATGTGGGCAGAGAGGCAGCTGGTCCATGGAGAACTGAGCAGAGATTAGTGTGTTGTACTGCTGGGGCTGGAGGTTGTGCCAGAGTCAGCGACTTCACGGTCTGGTTGGTTCTGGGGCACCTCCCTGCTGCACAACAGCTAGAGAGCACATGTGTAACACTAGATCACATGCTCAAATTCTAGTCAGCTTCTAAAGTTATCAGTTGAACAGATAAATAAAAGATTAGCCAATACGTTCATTTAAACAATACCATGTTTTCTCATTCTTCTGCAGTTGGAGATCAGCAGTTTAGTTAGCACACATTGGGTACTTTTATCAAGTACACACACAAAATAACTGTGAAATGATTCAAAAGCAATATTTATTCACTACAACCCAGATGGTAAGCTTAAATTGTCCTCTCTTCTCAGCTTGAGCACCTCCAGTCCTAACCACATGCCCAAAGACCCCACCAGCAGCTCTCAAGACAAAGAACAGCTTTTTAGTATCCAGTCAGGACAAGCCAAAGGTAAAGCAGGTTCTTTTACTTGCACTTGTCTTCTCAGTAATGCTAATTGGTGTTTCAGGAAATAATGGACCAGGTTATATTGCTTCTCAGACAACATGACAGGTGGCCCAGCAGCATCCCAGGAGCATGATGGGAGGTGTAACTATGCCTGGGAGGAGCAACTGTGGGAACAGCAGGAGCAGTTAGAGAGAGAGATGGTGGAGGCCAGGAGAATGGTGTCCAGCCTACAGGTGACCTGTGAGACCTGAATAAATTTGTGCACATAGAAAAGAGCATTGACTCCAGCTTCATGTAGCTCTTAACTGTGGACCAACTTTTCAGAATCGTATTGATGACAACACGTTGACCAATGTGCTGTACAACATCTAAGTATAATAAAAGAAATAAATACAATTTTAATAATAACAATACACACATTAAATATTTCAACAAGAGGGATATGCCATGGAAAACAAGTATGTCTTAAGTTGTATTTTAAAAATGTGTATGGAATCAGCATCCCTGACGTACGTGGGTAAGCTATTCCAAAGTCTAGGTGTAACTGCCGCAAATGCGCGATCCCCTTTCCGGCTTAACTTGGTCCTTGGAATTTTAAATAAATTTTGAGTTGTTGATCTCAATGCTCTTCCCATTTTATGTTCAGTTATCAAATCTGATAACTAAGATGGTGCAAGGCCATGCAGAGATTTATATACTATTAAAAGTAACTTAAAATCAATCCTGTACTGTACAGGAAGCCAATGCAGGGAGACCAGGGACAGAGTGATGTGTTCATGTTTTTTAATATTCATTAATAATCTTGCAGCAGCATTTTGAACCTCCTGCAGCCGAAAGATAGAGGCTTGACTAATTCCTTTATATAACGAATTACAATAGTCCAGTCTTGATGATAGGAGAGCATGAATTGCAATTTCGAGACTCTTAAATGTCAGACAAGATTTCATCTTGGCCAGATTTCTCAGATGAAAAAAAACTAGACTTTACAACATGATTTATCTGTGTGTTCAGCTTCAGAGAGCTATCAATGAATACTAATGTGAGAACTAGACTTTTTTGGGACACCTCTCTAAATTATATTGATAGATTTAGATTATATCTAAATACACGGTGGGGTGGTGTACGTCAGAGCTCCTTATTGGTGGTGTTTAGTTAAATTTTTGTCCCCTGTGCTGCAAATCTGGCTGCTCATGTTACAAAAGTTCAGTAAAGCTCAAATCTCCTGCTGTTCCTAAAGAATAGGTTGGTGTTTGTCACAGCATTTAATAGACACATGGTCAGATCCTTTGTCCCTGCAATAACTGTATGATAAAGCTCCTATATATACAAATATATCATTTTATGTATTATTAGAAACACTAATTTTGAACATTAAAGTGTGTAGTGTGTGTAGGTTACTTATCAACCTCAGTGTGTGTAGGCTACTTATCAACCTTATGCATGTTTGTTAATCGGACTGAGCCCGATAGCTGATAGCTAATCTGCATGGCTGGTTCACATCATGTTTCTTTTGACAGTTACTAGGTTTTGTTATATATTAATAAAAACCAAAATGGAAAACAGACATACTTAAAAACATTTGTGTAACTTAATACACATAACATCAGCCAAAACCATTCACTTTAAAAGTGTTGGATAGCTACTCTTACAGCAGTGATGTGGGTCATGGGGATTTTCAGTGTAAAATGTGTGGCTGTAAGACCTGTCTGTTGCCTCAGTGTCTGAAGTATATGTGTGGCGGGGTGTTTTTACAGGCTTTGCTTCTCCGCGGCTCTTTGCCTGACGACGAGCAGGAGGTTTCTCTAACTTTCGGAGAGGGAGTGGAAAATGTTGAGCAACAACTGGTATGACTTTTTCTTACAAAGAGTGTTTTCTTCTCATCTTGCAATCCTAGTATTTCTTATTTGTGTTGCTCACTTGTTTTAGCCATTTCCCAAGAAACTCCTTTACATTCCTTCTCTTTCTCCTCTTCTTTCTCTGCCACTTGCTTATGTGCTCTCTGTAAGATCAGGTTACTGTGTGGTGAGTTCTGCTTTGTCTGAGAGTGAGGTGCAGGTATCCATTTCCCTTCCTCTCTGTTCAGCTGCTTCTCTCTCTCGAGTTCAGTTGCTGCCTCATTCAGCTACTGTTCAGTCTTTTTTAGCACAGTGCACGTAATCTGCAAACGAATTAAACTTCGGTGGTTGTTACAGGTAATAATCCGAAGTCGTCTTGACCAGAGCATGGAGGAGAGTCTGGAACTGAAGGTAGACGCTTTATTGCAGTAGTATTGTAACGAGATGCATGTTTTAATAGCCATTTTCATTTCAAGAATTCTGCCCTGTTTTCTGAAGCTTATTACATGATTATTACTACTTTTAATTTCAAACAGCATCCAATGAGCATTAAATGTGTGAATGTAGTATATATCAGCAAAAAGCGTTTCTTGAGCTTCTTGTTTGTGCTTCTTGTTCTAATGATACCTGGTTTTCCTGTAGAGGGAGCTGTTGAAGTACAAACAGGAGGCACGTAATCTACAAGGAGTCAAAGTGAGTTATTTAGCACTTCAAGTAACCCAGCTTTAATGCTAACAAGTGACAAACAATATACAATGTATACTCTATTTGTTTGCCTCACATGTCCATGGTTGCAGATTCAATTCCCACTTCCACCATGTGTACAATGATTTCATTTTTTTTACATTCTCTATACACATGCAAACAACATGTATGTTGTGTTGTTACTTGTGGATGGATGGATATGTTTGTATGTATGTAAAGATGCTACCCTTTCTGTCTCTCGTCCTACAGCAACCATAGATATTTTTTAGATTTTGGCATGTTGTATTTCTAACTTCAGAAACTTCAGGGGAAAAAACGGTATCTGTGTTTTTATTTTGCTGAATGTTTACGTGGACTGCCATCATGGCAGTAAATAGTAGCAGCTACAGACACAGAACATATGTGCTGAGGGTGTGCTGTGTGCGCAGGATGCTCTGCAGCAGCGGATGACCGTACAGGAGTCCTCTGTCTTACAGCTCAAACAGGAGCTTCTGCGCACCACCATGAACCGTGATGAACTGGCAAGACAAAACGTAAGTGAATGTGTGTGTATACTGTGTGTGTGTGTGTGTGTGTATGTATGTATGTATGTATGTATGTATGTATGTGTGTGTATGTATGTATCTATGTATGTATTAATCGCAGTCTGTTGACGAATCCTCAGGCAGAGCTTCACAAGAAGCTAGAAGAGAGGAACAGGCTTCTCAGTGAATATAAGGTACACTAAGTCCAATTCAAACAAATACACAACATCCATATGCTTCTCATATTAGAGCAAAAAGTGCATGTATTTACAGTCCACAAAGTTATTGTTATATTTTAACTTCTCTGGCTGATTATTCTGGAGCGACTTAATTATCGATTCTTTCTCTGGCTGTGCAGAAAGAATTAGGACAGAAGGATCGCCTGCTTCACCAACAGCAGTTCAAACTGGACGAAGCAATACGCAAGCTGACCGACAGTAACAGCCAGCAGGTACGTCCATCATGAAAATGCTAACCACAGACTTTGTGAAAATCTCACAAATCCGCACAAGCTTGAGCTATGATTTAATGTTGATTTAATACTCAGGCTGACCTGCAGAGGGAGCTGGAGAACAAGCAGAGGATTCTTCAGGAGCTGACTGATCATGATGATGAGGTGAGACCAGAAATAAAATAACAGACACTTTCAATCCGCTGTTATAAGAAATTAGGGAGCTTTAAGGTTCTATTTGTTTGTTTGTTTTCAGCTACCTGGATCTCCAAGCAATGGCTACACGCATCCAGCAGCCCCGGAGCTCAGTACAGCACGAGCACACAAGGGAGTGAGTTCCTATACGAGTCATGTATATTTCATTTTATAATCCTCAAACAAGTCTTAAAGCTTTTTCAGAGACTTTTATCCTATATGTATCTTAAGATCTCAATTTTCATTGAATCTTTGGCAAAAAAAAAAAAATTATGATTTAATGATTTTTAATCAAACCCACATGGCACAAATCGAACAAGTACACAACTGTTTAATTGATGACTGTGTTCCTGGCAGACGGAGGAGCTGCAGTTGGTTCGGGATGCTCTTCGCAGTCTGAGGAACTGTTTTGGAGGCCACGACCCACAGCACCACACACTGGACACACTGGAGCAGGGTATGACCAGCCTTATGGACCGCCTCTACACACTGGAGTCACAGACCAGACAGCAGAGTAAGGTAGGGGAGCGTTTTCTAAATATTGTGTCCTCTCAGACATTTAGCTTCCTGCTCTGCAGCCCATGTACCAACATACACAATGTGCAGTAGCATGATTAGGTTTTATGAATGTAACTGCTGAACTGAGGCAAGTCTTTTCAACACTTTTCAGGCAAGGGTGAGGTCTCCAGGACACAAGGCCACTCACACAGACAGGGACTCCTTGCCGTCTAGCAGCAGTAAGTGTACCTTTCAAATAGGAAAAGAAAAAAAAAACTCTATATGCTCTATACCTCTTATACCACAGCGTTTTTTTTTTATGTGTTAATAATGAAAGAATAACAAGTTTTATAGGCATGTCTGCTCAAAAAGTTCGTTCCCTTTTTTCTTTTTTTTAATACACATTATAGCAGCTATAAACACTAATTCCCTTTTCTCTCTGTTGAACCTAATAAGACACAATACTGTTTGCCTTGCTACTGAAAAAATGCAAAGCCGACATAGTTACAGCTTTACCCCTAAACGCAGCGAAGCACTGATACTCGAGGCTCCTTCCATTCAGAATTGAGCGTTCAGCAGCCCAGTGGTATTGAAAGCTTTAGCGTTTTACCCTGTTATGAATGTAATAAGTTGGATTTGCTCTGTAGGAAGACTATTCCTGTGGTGTTGCTTGTCAAGGGATTGTATTGTTAAAAGATGTACCTGCATTGTGTGTGTGCTTTGCTGCAGAATTGGTCCACTCTCACAGCAGCCCTATGCTTAACTCCTCTCCCTCCACTAAAGTCCTCTACTTCACAGACCGCTCACTCACACCCTTTATGATCAACATCCCTAAGAGGTGAGTAAAGAAAATGAGTAAGAAACAAACTCTGCCAAACATGCAGTATTATTTTACAGGTCTCATTGATTTGTAAATAGTTAAGGTAATCTGACATGGTCTTCTGTTGTCATAAGCCATCTGCCTCAAGGTTTAGCTTTTTGTGCATTCTGGTTGTAAAGAGTGGGTGTTTAAGTTACCGTAGCTTCCTGAAACAGTCTTGACATTCTTCTGACATCATCACCATACTTCCCACAGAACTGCAGCTCACTGTATCTGGATGTTTGTATTGATTTTTATCTCAGGAGTAAGCAATTTCTGTAATACTTAGATCAGCCTTTCTGGCACCAACAATCATAACCAAAGTCAGTCACTGAGATCTTTTTTTTTTCTTCCCATTCTGATTTTCTTGATATGATCTTTAAGTGACATGTTGAGTATTATCTGCACGATGGTACGCATTGTGCTGCAGCCTCATGATTGGCTGATGAATTTGCTGGTGTTTTTTTTTTTTTTGTATTAAAGCGGCCTGTGAGTTTATACTTTTTGGATTTAATTTGACCTGGTGTTGATGGAGTGTCTCCATGGAGCGGAATCAGAAATAATGCAGGAATAACATGGAAAAAAGGGGGTTTGTTAAGAAATACAACAAAACTACAAACACGTGGAAAATATTAAAGAAAAGACTAGGCAACTCAAATCACAAAACAGAAAGCAGGAGGCACGACAAGGAAAGACACAGAAACCAGGAGATGCGACACCATACAGGAAACCCCTGCTGTAACGCCCCCTGGTGCACAGGCAGGAAATAGTCAGAGCCATTCATGACAAGAAGGTCTCGGACCAAAATACATTGTTGTATCTTTACATAACTTTAATGCCTAGAAATAAAAATCCCACTAATACAATTTTACACTGATACTATGTGGGTTTTCCAGGATTGCAGCACTTTTTTTTTGCTAGGTGATGTAAAACATTCATTTTTTCCTGTGTGTGTAAAATGTCAGGTTGGGAGAAATTACCCTTCAAGACTTTAAAGTGGCTATAGATCGAGAGGGCAGTTACAGATACCATTTTAAAGCTTTGGACCCTGAGTTTGGCACTGTGAAAGAGGAGGTATGTTCCATGGCATTATTTTCACCTGAACATGCTGATGTTTACTATGTGGAAGTGCCTGCATTATTATCATCGTCATTATAACATACAGATAGTATGAATAGGTAAATAAATGTGACCGCATTGCTCAGATGTTTCAGGATGAGGCAGTGGTGCCTGGCTGGGAGGGCAAGATCGTGGCATGGGTGGAGGAAGATCATGGCGAGGGAAGGTAAACACAATTTTTCAGTTTTCCTGTAACACCACCACTTGTGGTGGAATGGCGGTGCAGCAGGTACCTCACAGCTCCAGAGTCCAGAGTTGATCCTGACCTTGAAATCAATCATAGATGAAGTTTCACTACAATCTAAAAAAAAACTTACAGCTTAGTATATTTTTAAAGCAACTTTGTCAACTCAACATTGCAGTACAGTAGAGTTTGTGTCCCACTGTTTTACACCATCCTTCTTTTTGTCTCTTAACAGGATCTAACAGGAAGCCTGAGAAAACCCCCGCTGGGATCAGATGTGACGGGGAGGATAAACTGTGCCAATCTGTCAGAATAAATGTGCTTGTGCCGGATGTACAGATGCTCAACTCTCTC
Organism: Tachysurus fulvidraco; assembly: GCF_022655615.1. Lineage (NCBI taxonomy): Eukaryota > Metazoa > Chordata > Actinopteri > Siluriformes > Bagridae > Tachysurus > Tachysurus fulvidraco. The sequence continues at coordinate 7,415,348 of NC_062538.1, read as the reverse complement.
ACTTGAAATTCTAAAATCCTCCTGTTCTGTGTACCGCTGTCTTTCTGTGTAAGTCAAGTGAAAGCAGGATAACAGAAAGGACACCTGGGGGTTAATTAGACGTGCAGAACACGATCCTGTCCATTCTGTTCCCAGAACAGCTGTCTCCAGAAACCCAGGACACTGTAGAAACCAGGTGAAGTGTCGATCACACCAGCTGCCTACAGCATGAAGCTCTCAAGGCATTTTGCTACAAAATGATGTCAGCTAATGTCACTGATATCATGTTAGAAGATGTGTGGAAAGATTAAGATGTCCACTGCCTTCAGTGAAGGCCAGGCTCGTACCAGCAATTCAGAACATTTTCCCCTTTTAATCTTTTTTTTTTTTTTTTGATTAACCTTTAAAGTTTAGGTTTTCTGGACAGATATTCCATAATGTTTATTTAGGTCAGTCAAGTTTCTGATAGCAGAGAAATAACAAAGCTTTACTTCTGTTTCTCAATACTTTGCCCAAGCCCTGAGTCTACAGGACCAAAGTGATGTTAAGATATTAAATGCTGGTTTAATGCATACAAATAAGGTCTTTCTCAGTACCAAGAGTGTGTGAAACGGACTTGTGTTCCTGTGAACAATGATTTTGTATAAATTCGCCATTAAAGATGGGTGATATTTAAGGAATAAAACACTTAGAGACTTGCTGATACAGACGAATGATCAACAAAGTGTTGGTGTGATGAGGCCAAATGGAGTTAATGCCACCACCCAAGTTGATCATTCTTTAAAAAAAAACAGCATATCCTGGAGTTTTTTACTCCTCATTTACTGCAGCAATCTGCAGACTATTACAATTTTTAAAATTCATTCAAGAACGTCATAGTTTTTGCCAATTTACAATTACATTTAATATTGTACAAGATCAGAAAAAACAAGTTAACTCAAGTTATTTACAACCTTCACCACTTTTCTTTCTGTTAAATTTAAATAAAGTGTTTGTTATTCAGAGAACTGACGTACAAGTGAATCCCAGCAAATGCGCTGTTACTATGGAAATGATAATGCATTAGAACGGACACATGAATGTAGACCTGCTGTGACATAATCGTTCACGATTTTGATATCTCATCAGATTAAGCACTGTTAAAGTATGAAAGGAAATTCATAGCTTTAATTCATAGGTTTATTTGCTAGCTAGCGAATCGGACACACTGCCAGAATCCATATGAACAGACCTCTGCTCCATTTACCAAAGGAGTAAATATTCCATTGTTCCATTCCTCACTGTACATTTTTCAGACATACTGTTTAGTTTAAAGAATTGAAAATGTCACAGTTATGAAATGCCTCATCCACCACTGGTCTGTTATGGCAATTAATTAATGGTCTTTGAGTTCATTGTATGATGTAAGACAGCAATCAGCACACCTTCAATATTCGGGGAGTATAAGATGCACTTATTTTACTCACTCTTGGTTACTTGCGCACATCAGTGTAGAAAATGAACATGAGAAACACCTAGAGGATCCCGAGATCGCCTTAAGACTAACACTGAAAGGCACAAATACAGTGTAAAAGGTGTCTGCCTCATTTGAAACCATCTGTTATGTGCATCTTTATTTGAAGTTACATTAGTTTCTATGGGATAGTACAAAGCTATAATTACACTGCACTGATTCGGAAACCGTAGCAGAGTTTACAGCAGAGTAGAATCCGGCTGTGCCTGGACCGAACCAGAACCATTTAAAGGTCATCAAAATAAGATTTGTACCATTTGTCTTGTTTTTACATTTTAAATATGTATATAAATTATATTTCAAAGAGAGAGGCTTGATATGATTTTATATGATCAATGTTTTGTTTTATTTTGAGTGTTTAAAAGAAATGTTCGCCTTTACAAGGAGGATTTTACAATTTATTTTTACCGCAGTTTGCGTTTTTCTTTAGGCATCTATGATTTCATGTACTGTTCAGTGTTGCACTTGAAACCTCAGTAACGTCACTCAGATAACATTCCTGCTAGTGATTGTTAATAACGGTTGGATTTTTGATTGCAAATAAACAAAGTGAATATCAGCATTTAATTCTGTTTCATTCATGGACCATTTTTAACAATATACTAATAATAAAATTGTCACAAAGCAGCTTTAATGACAAGAAAACCTTGAAAGAAACCAGAATCAAAAGGAAACCCAAGTATCCCATTCAAGCTGAATACTTCTACAGCCGATCAAATATTTTCAGAGATTCCAAGACGGTTCCAAGTGTATTTAATAATACTACATGTGATATCTCTGATTTTCAAAATACAACGAAAACTTCTCATAACGCTGGGCGAATAGATAGAATAGTTACATCTACATCGATAGCGCTACTTTCCCTACATGTGGGAGTCCCTGGCCAGCGTGGTGGCAATGTCACCCTATGTGCAGCCATAAGCAATGGAGGGGGTTCTCCACTGTCATGAAACCCTGGAGCCATATAACACTGACCATCTTCTTACATCTTTCTGGGTGGTCTTTAGGATGTTTTGTTTGAATGTGAGCAGCAGGATCCTCAGCAGGCAGTGCATCCTGTCTATGTTGTGGTTTGGGACAATGTCAGCTTTCACCGTGGTGTCAGAATACGTGAGTGGTTCAACATCAACCAGCGATCCGTGAATGTTTGCCTTGGAAGGGAAAACACTGCATGTGATTTGGATGAAGTCCTCTGGCTGGACCCAGCATGAAGATGGGATGCTGAGGCAGAATGAGTCTGTCATTGACTTTGATTTTGCAATTGCACAATATTGGGTGTAATACACTTTTCATTTAGAGTTGTCTTTGTTCTTTGGGCGTACTTATTTTCATGCTGAAAATACAGAAATTCAATACTGTATTACTTGCAGTACAGTATGCAATATATTTGCTGTACCGAGTTGTGAATTATTTACTTTTATTTATGGCAAAATTATTTTCTAAATGCAATAAACATTTCTCTGTAACTACATGCCCTGGATGCTGTGTTCTCAATTTTTTGATGCAGTGTCTAATGAATGCTGATGAGTGTTTATATATTGACTGGCTGTGTTTATGTTTTAAAAGCATTGTTTGATTTTGAGCGCAGATCAGATGGTTTTGAGACAAGTGTTTGATTTTGCCAGAAGAGTCAGGGGTTTTGTGAATGTAGTTTAAAGACTGGGCTTTGTGTTTAAAGTTTTGAGAATATGGGTGAAGGTTTCAAGAAATGTGTTTTAGCAATTGTGAAATACTGTAATAGAGATGAATGAGGGGGATATGTTGGCTTAGTGATTAACATGCTTGCCTCATAACTCTAGGGGTGGGGGTGCAAGTCCCACCTTTTGGACAGTTCTCTGTGGGTACTCTGGATTCCTTACCGAGTCCAAATGTAGACTGTTCGGAATCTCGGAATTGTCCGGTGTGGGTGTATTTTTGTTCCCTGTTGTCACCTACTTGTACCCCTGAAATAAGCTCCTCACGACCCGTGTAGCCTCGACAATACAGAAAAATGAATGAATGAAAGTGTTTCTGAATAACGTTAGATTGGACACCTCTAGTGTAGGGATGTGGTAGAGTAGTGGTTAAGGTGTCATGAGTATGGATCAACTGTACGGTCTGCACAGACCCACGCCAAATACACACACTACCAATGTATATCCATCAATCTGTTTATATGCTGTTTTTGCACACTTTTTTTGCTCTTTGCACATGCTGTCTCACATTTCAGTCGCCTGCTGTTTTGCACAATCCTTTACAATATCTCGGGTAACTGCTGCTATAATACTAATGTGTTCGTTCCAGTATTTCTAAACACACAATATTGTTGAACATACAGTATTTACACCGGTCGGTGCTGTTTCTGTTTATTGTCTTTTGTGTAATGTCTTTTGTCCTTCACTGTCTTTCTGTCTTTTGTGTATTGTCTTTTGTGTAATCTCTTCTGTCCTGCACTGTCTTTCTGTCTTTTGTGTATTGTCCTGTAATTTTTTGTCTGCACTTTCTTTTTTCCTGCACTGTCTTTTTGTCTTGTCCTGCACCGTTTTTCTGTCTTGTCCTGCACTGTTTTTCTGTCTTGTTTGTCTTGTCCTGCACTGTTTTTCTGTCTTGTTTGTCTTGTACTGCATTGTTTTTCTGTCTTGTTTGTCTTGTCCTGCACTGTCTTTCTGTCTTGTTTGTCTTGTTTTGCACTGTCTTTGTTTTGTTTGTCTTGTCCTGCACTGTCTTTCTGTCTTGTTTGTCTTGTTCTGCACTGTCTTTGTCTTGTTTGTCTTGTCCTGCATTGTTGTTCTGTCTTGTTTGTCTTGTCCTGCACTGTCTTTCTGTCTTGTCCTGCATTGTTTTTCTGTCTTGTTTGTCTTGTCCTGTACTGTCTTTCTGTCTTGTTTGTCTTGTCCTGCACTGTTTGCACCAGGTTGCACAGTTGCACTTTATGTATCTAGGACAACCTTACTTAAGTCCTTTATAGCTCTGTCTTTGTTTTATGTAGCACCATGGTCCTGGAGAAATGTTATCTCATTTCACTGTGCACTGCAACAGCTATCTATGTTTGAATTGACAATAAAAGCTACTTGACTTGAGTTTAAATCCCAGGTCCCCTAAGCTTCCACTGCTGGGGTCCCTGAGCAAGGCCCTTAACCCTTTAATTGCTCAGTTGTATAAATTGAAATAAATCTGTAAGTCCCTCTGGATAAAGGTGTCTGCTAAATGCTGTAAGTGTAAATGTAGTGTCCTGTTCGAACGATCAGTGATGTACATAAAGTGTGTTATTTGCACTCCCACACTTTATGTACATTACCGATCGTTCAAATTCCATATTCATATTTTATATATTTTATTCATTCTATATCCTCATTTTATACTAATTCTGTCTACATTGTATCTCATCATCTGCATTGTTTTCTTGTATAGTATTGTGGTGTTTGTCTGTACCTTTGAGAGTCACAAACTGCTGGAAACAAATTCCTTGTGTGTGTCAACACACGGCCAATAAATCTGATTCTGTTCAGGGTATTTTTGCATAACTCCATTCCGACAGGAGGCGCTAGCGAGACTTCTTTCCTCCTTCACAGTGACCAGAGTTCACGAAGAACAAGAAAACGTTTCCTCCACATGCGGGATCTTATTATTTGAAGTGTGTTTTTAACATTAAAGAAAATGCGAATAAAAAAGGGACAAGAGAAGAAAAAGCTTCCTCAGGATCCAGTCAGGAATTTTGAGAAATGGAAAAAGAAGCATGACAAAACCAGGAAACAAACTACAGGGAGGAAGAAGAAACGTGACTGGGAGATAGAAAGGGAAAATATACAAAAGCTGGTGTCCAAATACACAGAGGTCAGTTAACACACTACTAGTTAACACACACACACACACCTGTACTAGTAACACACACACTACCGTGCTAGTTAACACACACACTACCGTGCTAGTTAACACACACACACTACCGTGCTAGTTAACACACACACTACCGTGCTAGTTAACACACACACTACTGTACTAGTTAACACACACACACACACACACTACTGTACTAGTTAACACACACACACACACACACTACTGTACTAGTTAACACACACACACACACACACTACTGTACTAGTTAACACACACACACACACTACTGTACTAGTTAACAAACACTACTGTACTAGATAACACACAATACCGTACTAGTTAACAAACACTACTGTACTAGATAACACACACTACCGTACTAGTTAACTAACACTACTGTACTAGATAACACACACTACCGTACTAGTTAACTAACACTACTGTACTAGATAACACACACTACTGTACTAGTTATCAAACACACTACCGTACTAGATAACACACACTACCGTACTAGTTAACAAACACTACTGTACTAGATAACACACACTACCGTACTAGTTAACAAACACTACTGTACTAGATAACACACACTACCGTACTAGTTAACAAACACTACTGTACTAGATAACACACACTACCGTACTAGTTAACAAACACTACTGTACTAGATAACACACACTACCGTACTAGTTAACAAACACACTACTAAACACACACTACTGGACTATTTAAAACACACTACTAGTTAACACACACTACTGTGCTAGTTGGTATCTGATTATTAATCTGTATTAGTACTAGTGTTAGATACTGTTATTCTACTGAACTTACAGTGTGTATGATGTTTGTGTATGTTTGATTTTGTAGTGTTGTTATTCAGTAAATAGTTCTTATTTTATCGCTTACAATTGAAGACAAAAACAAGCACTGAACGTCTCGCGCTTTAGTACATTACGTCATACCGCATGACGTAATGTATTAAATCTCTTAAAGAGGCAGTGTTTTATTTTTAAAATGATTTCCTTTTAAACACTTTAAGGGAATTTTAAGAAAGAAAAAAAAGGTGACATGAAAATGGAGTGGGACATCCAAAGAAAAAGCAAACGTGTACAGTATACAGGGGGATGTGGTAGACTAGTGGTTAAGGTGTTGGACTACTGATCGGAAGGTCGTGAGTTTGAATCCCATGTCCACCAAGCTGCAACTTCTGGGCCCTTGTGCAAGGCCCTTAACCCTCAATTCCTCAGTTGTGTAAAATTACATAAGGGTGTCTGCTAAATGCTGGCAATGTAATGATTTAAACCTATACAGTATGTTCACTTTTCCCAAACATTGAACAAATGTATTTCTAATGAACAAACTTACAAACCATTTTCAGGTCACATCATATGGCTTCATAAAATGAAAAAAAAGAAAGGGGAAAAAAACCAGAATTCATAAAATTACAGAAGTAATCCAGAATCAACAAATGTAAATTAAATGAATTTTCTACCTTCCTTGGCAATCTCAGCACCCCTATCCAAAGCCTCATGCATGTGCTTTCCTCTGTGTGTGTTATGCTGCTCTGTGATGCAGTACAAGCAGCAGTTTGAAATGATGTAGTTGGCTGGCTTAACTTTACTCTATCAATCTCTTGCTGATTAATAGCTGCCTTATGGATGGGAGACAACGATACATTTTGTGAATCAGGAAAATATCTTTGAGAATCGTGATCTATTTTGTGGAAAAGCATTCCTCAGAGAGGAGGTAGTGTTGCAGCTTCAAAGATTCAGGGTCCTGGTTTGATACCGAGCTTGTTTGTCTGTGTTGAGGAATTGTGCAGTGTGTGCCACTGAGATAAAAAAAAGAAAGTAAATAAATTTCTTGTAATGATCTGGAATAGTTTTAGTAGTCCAAGTGTCTGCGTATTGCTAGTAAGTGGGATGAGCAGTGTTATTTATGATCTGTGTTTAATCATGAGCTCAGGTTACTGTCTGTGTGGAGATTCAAAAGTTTACTTCCTGTCTGTGTGCAAGTTCTCCTGTTTTTCCAAAAACATGATCAGGTGAATCATGACTTGATGAACTGATGACTTTTAATAGACTTTTAATATTCAGGTTTTAGATCCATTGTAACCCCGACCAAGAAAATGCAGTGTGATTTTTCTTGAGGGAGCTGCAACTGATTTTGTCAACATTTTTAACTGTATAGTGTTAGATATTAAGTATCTAACACGTATGGATGAATGTATTTACGTGGTGATTTAAATCAATGTCATGGCTATATCATTTTGGCAGAAGATGTATTCCAGTCATTCTTTAAGGAATTTGTGCATGTCTTTTCTTTTTGTTCCACAGATAAATTCAAAAGAAGCTGTTAAGTTCTCTGATTTTCCACTTTCAAAGAAGACTCTGAGAGGTATTTGACACTATTATTATTATCCTTTTCTTTTAATGCTGTTTAAATTTGTAGCTAAGGCCCACAGCAGCGAAACAAATGTGTGTTTATCTTTTTGTCAGGTTTGTTAGAGGCTCAGTATCGGCAGCCCACAGAGATCCAGAGACAGACTATTGGCTTTGCTCTGCAGGGGAAAGATGTCTTGGGTGCTGCGAAGACCGGCTCGGGGAAAACTCTTGCTTTTCTCATTCCTGTAAGTGATGTCTACTAAATAATATATATAGACTTACTTTGTCTCCATACAGATGTTTAAGATAATGTGCATAGCTTGATTGGGTTTATGTTTTTCTGCTGAATTCTGCTAGGTGCTGGAGTGTCTGTACCGTAACCAGTGGACAGCCATGGATGGTCTCGGCGCTCTTATAATCTCTCCCACACGAGAGCTGGCTTACCAGACATTCGAGGTGCTGAGGAAAGTGGGGAAGAACCATGACTTTTCAGCTGGACTTGTTATTGGTGGAAAGGTGTGTTTTCTGTTTCTAAAGAAATATTGTGCTGTGACTTGAAAAACATTGTGGTATACCGTTAGTAATGATTCTATAAGGATTGATCAAATATTATGAATGATTAATGGTATGATTGCAGCATGCTTTAATACAGTTTGTCCTTTGTTTATGATATCAAGTTTTAGATCAGTCTATCTTTAGAGTCAACGTAACATCAAACCCATAGCTGTGCATTTTGAATTGCAGAAATTACGTATAAAGTGAATAAAAGTTTTTTGTAAAAGCAAATAAACTGCAACATTAATGGGACTGCACTACAAAAAATATTAATATTAACATTGTATACACCAGAGTGACCTGTTTGTGTTGTGTTTTTGAGTTGTATAGCCATTCGTTCGGAATTGGTTTGTGTGATATCTCGAGCACAAATGTTTGGATGTAGAATTTCTATAGAATTATGAATGTAACCAGCTAAAAAAATGACAAGATTCATATTTTTTTCTTTCTACAGAGGGACCTATTAGAGTGTAATGCAGTACACATGGTAACTTGTTAATAATGCTTGTTAATAATGTATCTGGCCGCAGGACCTCAAGGACGAGTCGCTAAAGATTCATCGCACAAACATCATCATCTGCACTCCAGGACGTCTGCTGCAGCACATGGACGAAAACTCCACCTTCCACGCCTCAGACCTGCACATGCTCGGTACACACTTGCTCAGGGATGATGCTGAATTATTGCTCAGTGCTGGTTTTGACTATGAAATGATTCAAAATCAGCAATCTAAAGCCTGAAAAATTTCATTTTCGTAAAGTTTTTCTGAAATCTGTTTACGTTTGCTTATTAAACTCCCATGTCTTTCCCATGACAGTGTTGGATGAAGCTGACAGAATTTTAGACATGGGCTTCGCAGACACACTCAATGCCATTGTGGAGAATCTTCCAAAAAGCAGACAGACGCTGTTGTTCTCTGCTACACAGACCAAGTCTGTGAAAGACCTGGCCAGACTCAGCCTGAAGAACCCTGAATACGTGTGGGTTCATGAACAGGCCAAATTCAGGTACGACCGTCATTGTATCTGCTTCCGTTACACTTTAACACCAATGTTTTGTCTCTTCTTGTTGAAGACAAGCAGAGTATGCCTCTTGTTTTTCTTCTGTTCTCTCTGTCTCCCTCCAAACCCAAGTGTTCATCATAATTACTCTAAGATTATGTAGAATGTCCACCAAGCAAGTCAGCTGTTGCCATAGAAACAGTAATGTATTCGCACCTACGCATTAATATAAATCTTCTGTCACTGGTGTCAAAGTGGCTGTTATAGGAAATGAATCACCTCCTGACCAATCAGATTTGAGAATATAAATGAGCTGTGAAATAACTAATGAATAAAACATGACATGGAGTGCTGTTATAGGAAAATAATTAATGGTTTTTCTGCAAATTAATCTCAACAACCTAGTAAGTATTAAAAGGATCACTCCAGAAAGAAGAAACTGATGGTAAATCTCTGAGGATTTCCAGTAGGAAAAAACAAGCGTATATAAAATCTTCCCGTCTAATGAAACCACACAGTTGATTTTGTTAGCTCTATAAACCTATTTAAAAATGAATTTACTCTCTTATTTTACACTGATTTATTTTTTTTTTGTGAGAGGTTTGCGTTTCTCAGAGAGAACATGTCCCAGCCGGCGAGTCCAGAGGCTTGTGTGCTCTAGTGATGTTTTTGAGAAAGATTAGCCGAGAAAGAGCAGACGATGGATCATTTTTAGTACAATCGAATTAGTGCTCATTTGCTGCGTGTTAAAACTGAATTCTGTCTTGATGATTATTGTTCTCCTCAGCACTCCTGCTACTCTGGAGCAGAGCTACGTAGTGTGTGAGCTGCACGAGAAGGTCAACATGCTCTTCTCTTTTTTGAAGAGTCACCTGCAGAAGAAGATTATAGTCTTTTTTGCTTGCTGCAAAGAGGTAAATGTTTACATTGCTGTGATAAAATCAGAGTAATCCAATATTCAAGCCCATGTTGGTTATAACTACGTACAGATTGTGAAAGTTGTGAAGCACCTTCCATGTTTCGATTTGGTGAATTTCATGTAAAATACTGTAAAAAAAAACATGTTCAGTGCTTTACCACAGTTACGTTGTGACATCCACATATGAATGTATGGTGTTCCAGGTACAGTACCTCTTCCGTGTGTTTTGCCGTCTGAGGCCCGGTATCTCGGTTTTGGCTCTGCACGGAAAGCAGCACCAGATGAAGAGGATGGAAGTGTACAATGACTTTGTCCGCAAGAAAGCTGCTGTCCTCTTCGCCACAGATATCGCTGCAAGAGGACTTGGTAACTATATTCTTCTACATCTGTCCTGCTTTAAACCGTTTACGTTTCCGAAAGGCAGCAGAGATTATTATCAGAGCTCATAATACTGGTGCAAGTTCTCATCTTTTAATCAGTTTTCCACATCACATCAGAACAGCTGATTTGCAGTCCTCAGTTCTGGGATTATTTCTACTAGACAGAGCGAAAAAACCCCTCCTGTAGCGTACAATATTGTCAGTGTCCGGTGTGGAGGATGTATTTGTCTTTTATCATAGCACTTTGAATGCATTTCTTTAATACACAATGTGCATAACTTTATTTAGGCTGACAAGCAAACTTCCAGCAAACTTCCTGTATTGATGGCTCCGCCCACACATACATACGAAACCCAGGCAACTAATGGAAAGAAATGTGTCTTTATCATAGCTGAAGGGAAAAACAATACGATTGCAGATAAACAAACAAACAAAAATGACACACAATCATAATCATGCAAAGGACGGCATATATTAGTTCTGAGACACAAAGCAAAACCAACCAGTTTTCTGAAGCATTTCTCAAACAACGGAGACCCCACATTTAAACCATTAAAAACTGACTAAAATATACATTAATTTATACTTTAAGAAGCAGAAATGCTAGTAAATAATGTAACGATTTACAGTTTTGCCAACTTTAACGTCTCATCATCGAGTAGAGGAATTTTGTAGCCAAGAGTGATTTTTTTTTGGTCAGATTCCCTTCTGTTTACAACACTGACCAATTTGTAAGTATTTTGCTTAAATTGGAAATGTGTAATTTATTTATAAACTAAAAGTATAGTAAATTATTCTGCTACTCCTAAAATATCAGAAACAGAATTAGATCCTGGTCCAGACCTAAAACATTGATAAACCTGTTGCATACATTGCTAACATTAACACAATTTACTTTGAGCAGCCTCTTGTTTGTATCTATCATTTTATGTCATTCATTCTTTTATTCATTCATTCCTTCTACCCTAAAGGATTTTAGTTCTGTGTATATGCTGAATGATTATATCATAAAATATTTTCTCACAGGGGAAAAAAGACAGGAGTGAAAACAAACATGATTTGTCGCCAGTGGAAAGCGTGCTGGCTCTTAAAGGAATAGTGCAGATGGTTTTTTTTCTTCTAGGTTTAATCTCTATCTAACACACATGTAATAAACGGTATGTTTGAAACAGACAAGACATTTGGCATGTTTCCATGTACTGAGGACAAGGTGGCTGCTTTTTATTATAAATATGCTTCAAGCTCAGATTTTTCTCTCAGTACAGGGAAATGAGCCAAAATTCTTGTGTGATAATCTCACATATGCTACTAGTGCAGAAAATAAAGTTTATACAAAACCATTTATACAGCATCTCTGTGTGTGTGTGTGTGTGTGTGTGTGTGTGTGTGTGTGTGTGTGTGTGTGTGTGTGTGTGTGTTATTGTGTAGATTTTCCTGCTGTGAACTGGGTGCTTCAGTTTGACTGTCCTGAAGATGCCAACACGTACATCCACAGAGTCGGCAGGACAGCCAGGTATTGAGCGACATGGACTTGTTGTATTTAATGGTTATTAAGCATAGAAGACATCTCAGTAGATGGCAGTATTACTCAGTTCCTTAGAGTACCAGGTCAGTGGTTTGTCCAAAATTACAGTCTGTCTTCCCTTCTTTATTTATCGTCTGTGGCCGGGCTTCCCTAGATATTTTTACGCGAGAATTTATTATTTGGATTTCCTCACCCAGAATACCTAAATCAAACATTAATGAACACTTAGACCATGTGGTACAGATATCCTGAGAGCTGGGTAAGAGCACAAATGAATTGGATGTCCCTATGGGCTGGTTTGGGAAACTAATCTGGCATGGAAGAACTTTACTATTTAGTTTGTCTATGAATCTGTACTTTCACAAAAAGGAGGAAAATTACAGATGGCAGATGATCAACCGTAGACATTTTCTCATATCCTGAAAGCATGTCTCATTTACTCACTAATTGCTTCACAGAGAATTTAAAAAATACAATTTTGTCGGTCTGGAAATTTTTTTCCATTGGTAACTTGGCACACAAAAAAGAGCATGCATGAAACTGGAGCCAGAAAACATCAGATCCTGAACCATGTTACCAGAAATGTGTACACAACATATCAGCTGCATATACAAACTGCATCCCAAATTACATACTATATACTATACACAATGTACTTGCAAACTGTTTGTTTGAAATTCTCTCTCACCAAAAATATTTCATTTAACCTTTCATTAGCAGGGATCATCACTATAATGTCCAATACAGCTGCATGCATAATGTTCCATTATGTGCATTATGTGCTTTAGTGTCAGTAAGGCACAGTGTGTCCAGTATTTTGGGTGAAATAGTTTTCTGTCCCTGGCAATAAAGAAGCAATCATTTCACACCAGAGATCAACAGCTTATCAGCTACATTTGGTGTGTAGAGATCAAAAACTTAGGAGAAATGACAGCTCCTCGCATGATACCTTGTCATCAATCCACTTCAGAGCAACCAATATGAATATAGAAAACGTGCAATTAAAAATAGAAATATTTAATAGCATATATTTAAAGCAAAAATGTGGTTTTAAATGAGAAATAATTATTAATATTTAATGGAAAATGTTGGTTTGTAATTCTAAAATTGAAATAAAAAATGAAAGGTCCTTTTTTTTTTTTTTTTTTTGCTATATTACAACCATGGTACAGCTGTGCTCTTGATCTGCATGACATTCACACTACGGTTAGTGCTCCTGTGTGTGAGTTTAGAACATATTGTGTATTAATGGTTACAGAATTTTTTTGCAGATTTTGAAGTAGGTGCAGCTACACTGGTCTGTTGTCAGAGTCTCGTTTAATAAACATGACCTCTTCTTGCGTGTTTCTGTCTCATTTAACAGTACTGAGTGATAGTGAAGGCTTTGTGCCTGGCACATGATCAGGCTGTTCACCTGCTGTTGAGTAAATGTTGTGTGTGGAGCCTGACTGAGCTTGTTCAGGCCCCCTGGCTGAATGCTGACACCATTTCTCTTGCGCTTGGCAGCAATATAACAGCTGGAACACTGTCTGCTGTTTTTAGACACTTGTGTGGGTTTTGTGTTGAAGGTCACACGCTTCACTTTTTCACTCCAGCACTCGTGGGTTTTAATAAACTTCATCCATCCATGACTAATGCAAAGTAGACTTGATGTATCTGGGGGGAAAATGGAAACAAGTGTAGAATAATATTTTCTAACGATAGACTTTGAATTGTGAATGTCCTAAAATTGGATGTTATTTTCAGCTATATTGCAACACTGAAATACTGGCACTCAATTTTTTTTGTTCACTATTCCAGTGTGATATAAACCTTAAATTCTTATTCATTCACTAATAAGACAAAGGTTTCACCAGCACTTTGTTTTTAGCATTGTACAATGCACTCTTTTAGCATTGTTCTGATTTGGGCAAGAAATACAATATTTCTTGATATTGCTTGCCAATTTTCAGAAAACTTTCATCTTTGGAAGCTCTCTGCTGTGACCAAAAAAATGCGGGTGGCAACAATATAAAAGTGGAAGCGTTTTGTCCACGCTGCAGCCTTGTCGCACTGGCGGTTGAGAAACAATGGAAAACAATGAAATGGTACAATAATTTGTTCCTGCTATTTCTGCCATCACAATGAAATGATTCAGTAAATAAAACTTTTTTGTCCAGTGTAACATCTAACAAACATTTTTATGTAAAAGACCATTTAGAAGAAACATTATTGTATAATAAGTGTGATATCTCATTCATCTGTGGCTTCTTGTTGCTGAGAGCAGTGAGAGCACAATGTATAGACTGAAACGAAATGACACACAGTTTACAGAATCTAAAATAATCACTTTTTACAACCGTGGTGAAAAGAAAAGAATCACAGAAAGACCTCAGTCCTGAGGTAGCCACAGGCACAGCTAAGCTGGTATAAAAGTTTGGTATAAAATAAGTTTGGTATAAAAAAACACTGCACTGTATTTTTCCAATCATCAAATAAACCTGTGCCTGCTGTAGTCTCAGATGCCTGTTTCTGGCTTTCAGACATGGAGCTGGACGTGTACAGCTGTATCCCATCCAGTTCAAAGTTCTGCTCTGTTCAGTAACATTTCTTTGAGTTGACGTATTCTTTCCGTCAGTTTGTACCAGTATGACCATTCTCCGCTTAGTTCCCTCAACATAGTGTTTACACCTGCAAAACTGCTGCTCACTGGAATGTTTTGTTTTTCACACCATCTAGAGTCTGTTTTGTGTGAAAATCCCAAGAGATCAACAGTTTCTGAAATACCCAAACCAGCCCATCTGGCAGCAACAATCATAGCATGGCCAAAGTCACTGAGATCACACTGAATGATGGTTGATATGAACATTAAGTGCAGCTCTTGAATTGTGTTTGTGGGGTTTTATGCTTCTGCCAGATGAGGGATGTGTTCGGCATTGTTTCCAAAAAAGAACAGTTGTGTGATCCGTATGCGTTTTTTTCAGTATTTATGATTGATCTTGGTAGACTTTCAATAGCTACAACAGTCTCGTATCACCAATTACAATAAACAGGCATTAGTTTGACGAAAAACATGTGCTAGTTCATGGAATACTTTTGGTGTACAAAATGGTGTATGTTCAATCATTGACCAAACTATTGCTTTGTGAAGTATGCGGTGTGCTATTTATAACGCTCTGCTCTCTGTGTGCAGGTATAAGGAAGGAGGAGAAGCCTTGCTCATACTTCTGCCCTCCGAGGAGAAAGGCATGATTGCTCAGCTTCAGGAGAAAAAAGTTCCCATCAACAAAATCCAGTAAGTGAAGTAAAATGTATGTTAACAATGAATACAATAACTGATGTAAAGCAAACAGGACTGTCATTTGTGTAGCTGTGAGGTTATCTACATGCACGATGGAGATCTACATGCAGGTTTTTAGCCCAAGTATACCCATAATATAAAGAATATACACTCTGTCTGACCAGATAAACATAATCTCATCCTCAAGGTTTTTCTATTCCCCTTCTGAAGCTGATAATTATCCTAAACAATCTCTAGTCTTACAATGTTTTACCACAAGACTTTCTTAAATAACATCATGTACATTTATTCTTTAAAAGTTGCATTTAATGTTGTGGAACGTTCATGAAACAAGTAAGTATCTGTTGTTACATTTTTACACAGTTTAGAAATTTGCTTGAAATTAAAAAAATAAATAAATAAATAAAATCATAAAGCAGAGAACTTGTTAGTTGGAGCTTGGTTCAATTTACTACTGTTTGTCTTGGAATACGGAGGCATTTGTGTCACTTTAAATTCTAATTCAAATCTCATTTTAAATTCTAATTCAGATTCAAATTTTACGAGCTTAAAATTTTGATCTTTTTATTTGTTCCATGATGAAACTGCAGTAAAACAAGGAAGAGATGCTGTGCTATAAAACGTTATCAGTGACACAATAGCTCGTGCTTTTTATATTCTACATTCTTAATCAGTTTGACCATCAGCAACGTTTGTGCATGAAATGTAGTGCAACATTTTGCAAAGTTTTTATTCTTGTATCATTACGATGTAACTAACACTCGGTGCTAAAAGCATGCAGCAGTCAGCCTGGTTGCAAGCAGAAAGCAGAAACTGTGCATGTGCATAGGACTGTGTAGCTTGTCTGTGGTCCAGCTGGCTGCTGTGTCTGAGTTCTGTGGTTTATCATCAGGTAGCAGAGCTCAGTGGTGCTGTGTGAGGACAGAAGAGGGCTGCATCTTGCCACCTAACCTGAGAATAAACACTGGAAGCTTTAGTCTCATTCCAGTGCACATTGGCTCTCAGCTGCATATGTATCAATAGTGCTTCAAATATTTAAATATGCGGCACGATAATAAGTTAGAATCTGCAAAAGAATCGAGTAGGCAAACTGTGAAAAGGAGAAAAATGCCTTTGTTGTCATGTGTCACATATTTGCATAATCACTGATGGCAAATTCTGGAATGGAGCTACAACAGTAGTGAAATGCTCTCTGCACTGTCGGTTTAATGCATATTAATGAGTGGTGAGAGAAAGGTGATTTATGAGGTTTTAACGGTGAATGTGATCAGGCGTATGTTGTTGTTCCATGCAGGGTGAACCCAGAGAAGCTGACATGTGTGCGGCAGAAGCTGGAGGCCTTCCTGGCGCAGGAGAAGGAGCAGAAGGAGAGAGCTCAGAGGGTGAGTGCTGGTCTAACACTGCCTCTGATCTATCTGCTTTTAATCTGCCTCATTACGCTACAGTTATAGAACGGCTGTTAGGGATTTGAGCCGAAGCTGTTGTGTCTTGTGACGGTCACTTGAGGAATGTCTTGCTCATCTTGATTTCAGAGAGCACGCTGTGTAAATTGTGATAAAACCAAAGCACAGTCATGTTTGTCTTCTGTTGTGAGTTGCTGTCCATTCCCGGTTGTGTTCTCTGCTGATCTATCTGCTCTTTTTTATTTCTTTTTTCCCCACCTGCAGTGTTTTGTGTCTTACCTTCGCTCGATCTTTCTGATGAAGAACAAAGACGTCTTTGATGTGTTTCAGCTGAAGCTTCCAGAATACGCCATGTGAGAAGATTCTTAAAAAATTCAACTCGGAACCCAAAGTTTCCAAGTTTTATTTCTGGTTTTCAGAGAAAATTCACAGGATGATAGGGTGACGTTACATCTTCAGGAATTACAACCTGAGATATTTGTAATATTAGCAAGACTAATGCTAACTACGACCTTGCTAACAGTCCACTAATGAGACATTAACATTTTTAAGAAAAGTAAACAAAATGTAGAAAACTAAGCTATAGTGAGTTTTTTCCCCAGCATAACATTTTAGCCAGTATAGTGTGTATATATTAAATAGTATACAGTATAAATTGAGACTTTTAAAACCTTAATCACAAATCCACCAATAGACCTATATTGAACCATTATTGCACCAAGGGAGAGAAATGCTCTTAACATGATGTTTCTGAGCAGCTGTAAGTAGCCATAACAATCTTGTATAAATAACTCAGTCACAGGTGAACACACACACTCATATGTACGGTGGCTGAGAAGTGCAAAACACATTAACAAATCCGAAAACAAATGAACAAACCTGAAAACACATTAACAAATCCAAAAACACAACGACAATTCAGACAACCCGGAAACGGTAGGTATCGTTTGTGAATGGAAACTTACCGATCATCTAACGAGACACCTGTCACTCAAGATGTACAGGTATGGAATCTTATGCGTAATGTGTAAAGTTCTCCGTTTAAATATAAGAAAATAACAGTTAATCCACAGTAATCCATTCCATCCATCATTCCAACTTTTCCCTGCAGCAGAATTTCATGTATACCTTGAGTGACAGGTGTCTTGTCCAATGATCGTGTTACAATCACAAACTATACCAACCTCTTCCGGGTTGTCCTAATTGTCGTTGTGTTTTCAGATTTGTTAATGTGTTTTGCACTTCTCGGCCACCGTAGATATGTCCTAATATCATTGTGCCTGAATGCAGTAAAGCCCATATATTTCACCCCTTATATAAATCTTATACAACATAGAGCCACAGGTATCTTGATCTGTCGCAGTTGGGCCTCAAAGGTCCTTATGTAGAACATCTGCCACGCAAGTCCCTATGAATTAGATGTTACTATAGAAACAACCGTGTATTCGAATTGAGCACATTAATATAAACATGTTCTTTGCCTTGCAGCAGGATTTACTGTCAGAGTTACTGTTAGAGACAATGAATCATCATCTTCAAACCAATCAGAATTGAGAATTGAACAGTCTTGTGGTATAATGAAAAATTGGGTTTATTACTTGGGTTCCCATTGTTCTTTCTTATTGTAAAATTCACTGCAATGTAGTTAATCGACAGCTTTGTTTAAGACTTGCCTTCAGTATGTGTATTAAGTGAGTGTTTTTATAGGTCTCTGGGACTGGCTGTTCCCCCACGAGTGCGATTCCTGAATAAAGCTCAGAAAGAAAAGGACGAGGTGACACAGGAGATCAGCACTGCAGCCGACTCTGGCTCTGATGAGGAGCTAAAGAACTTTAAAGCCCAGTTCAGAAGAGACCAAAGCATCAACCCCGATTCTCAGTCTGAAGAGGAGGAGGACGAAGAGGAGGAGAGTGATGAGCAAGAAGCTGAGGTGAAGCCTGGAGACCCGTTGTGCAGTACCGATGAAGATGACGATGAAGATCTGGGCCTGCTGACAGTTAAACGGAAAGATGTGTTTAATGTCGGTGAAGACACTGACGAGTCAGAGGTGAATGAAATACAACTGTGCTTATGTTCTTTGTTTATTATATAGGGTATCCAAAACATCAGGAACCAATGAGAATGTGTTGAGAAAAATCCACAAAAAAAAAAAAACATGAAACAGTGAGATATTTAGTATGTAAGTGTGAAAATGTAGAGTGTATGCCATAGTGATCTTCAGTCCAAAATCATTTCACATACCTTAGAATTTTAGCTGAATTTAGAATGGCTTTAATACTTATTTGGTGTCTCTTCACTTTTAATAGCATTTAGACCAGACTTCCATCACCCCTCTCTCTCTCTCTCTCTCTCTCTCTCTCTCTCTCTCTCTCTCTCTCTCTCTCTCTCTCTCTCTCTCTCTCACTCGCTCTCTCTCTCTGTGGTAAGCTCTGATTCCTCTCTCTATTTTATTGCTTGACATGTTAAACACTTTCTCAGAAAGAAAAGGTTTAATTAATTCTTTAGTTATATGAATATGAAATAATAATTTTCAGAGATATAATATTTAACAATAGCAGTGCTGCCACAATACCGATACAGTTTTCAGAAGTAACACTAGCTGGCCTCAACAAATGTTAAACTATTACTATTAAACTGTTTTTTTCCCATTTAATTTTTTTTCCGGATCTGTAAAAAGGATCATATGACACATTACTGTTCTTGGCTGACAGGACTGAAACCTGATGTGGTCATCTGCTGTTATAGATGCTATAGATAGAGGTGTTATTTCAAGATGCCATCACACAATTACAGAGACTGGCATCCTCATGAAACATTCTGTAAAAAGTCACCTTATTCTACATTGTGTGTAAACCCGTGACAAAATTATAACGACACTTGAAAATATTTCGCCAGTAGTTTCTGGCTGTGAGAGCTTGCATAATCAGTGTTTCGTTTAAAAAGAGTCATTTTAATGATACTTTTATTAGTTTTCAAAAATGAAAGGAAATTAAATGTATTTAATTATTTTTAAATTAACACCAAATCTGCTTCTAATCAGTTTATAATTGTTATTAAAATAGAAATTGTTTAGTATAAATTATTTAATATATTTTCGCATATTTTTTCAAGTTCATTATATATGTTTTAATCGTCTATATAAAAATTCCATAAAGGAAAGGAGTATTATAACCTAATTTATCGTAGTTTTGATGTTATATTTTATATTGTGTGGCAGTAGTGGAAACGGAGCAACATATGTAGCTTTTCTGACCTCGTTTAGGTCGACCCATGTGTTGTTTTTAGTAGACCCTCTAGACACAACACATTTGGTAAACATGTCTCAGTTTAGCTGCAAGACTTTTAAGTTTGGAACAGAGTCAAAACTATGAGTCACAAACGTCTGAACCACCATGCAAACAAAACACAGTTCTTTATTTTTGCTCTGTCACTAAGGCTCCTGTTGCTTTGTGTGTGTCCACAGCATACACTATAAGTTTTAAGCAGAATATTAGGTATGAGAGTGTGCATATATTGCTGTGTCTTTTCTATGCAATGATTGAAGAGTGCTGAATA
This sequence comes from Tachysurus fulvidraco, assembly GCF_022655615.1. Lineage (NCBI taxonomy): Eukaryota > Metazoa > Chordata > Actinopteri > Siluriformes > Bagridae > Tachysurus > Tachysurus fulvidraco. Next base: position 7,395,032 of record NC_062538.1, on the reverse strand, counting down.
TTCCCTGCCGGTAATAATTTTATATTTGCGCATGGGCTGAGGAACTGCTGCAGAAGTATTGACTAGGGGAAAAAAAATGCAATTTGTCTTGTAGTCTTGCTCCATATAAGATCAGGTTGTACGGTACACTGAGAGCATTTATCACAATACGTATTTTACACCAACCGGCTTTAGCTTTTCAAGCTGTCACATAAAAAACAAAAAAAAACGTCTTTTAAAACCGCCTACTTAAACGCATTATGCAAGTGAACTGGAATCATCTGTCTAATTTATGTGTTACAGTGGTGCTTAATGTGCAGCATTTTATAAACCTCTGTTCATTTCGACCATCTCAGCCTGTCCTCTCATCTATTGTCTTTATCTCAAGGGTTCTTAAACATTTTGGAGACAGAGACCTCTTAAGTATGAAATAAATTTCTTAGACCTCCTCAGCATAGATAATTTTTTTTTTTTTTTATGAACATAATCCAAGTGTTGGAATATTAGGCACATTATTTAAATGGCCGCAGTAGTATTCTAGTTATTTATTTGAGCCATTAAGCTTTTTATTCCTGAACTTTCCACCAATAGAATGTGTTAGATTTAACTTGGCATTATTTATTAGCCTAAATGTTTGAGTTACTGATGTTTGGATTAAACCTAGAGGTATTGAGAATGGCAAAAATCATTCAGATAGCCTACAATACTGTTGCATTGGTTAACAGTCCTAAATTCAGTTTGACTCATAAATGGAAGCCGGTAAAACGTTATTGATGTGGATAATTGATGCACAATACAATCAATGTACACTTCCCGGTTAGTACATGTGTATACGCCCCCAGGGTCAAATGCATCTTCCTAAACAACAGCTCAGCAGTTCATTTTAAAGAAAGCAAATATATGCAAAAGGTCCTTCTGTGTATGGTTTTTGTGTTGTATCATATACATATATAACGATTCTTATTTGAATTCAGTTCATCTCAATTTGATTTGTATAGTGTTTTTAATATATGTATAATATATAAATTCAGGATATATAGAATACATTTTACATTTAAAATGACCCCTAATGTACAAGCCACACGTGAAGGTGGTAAAGGAAATCTCTTGAGATGATGTGAGGAAGAAACCTTCAGAGGAACTATACTTAAACAGGGTCCCATCCTTGTCTGTGTGAGCATGTATAATGCAATTAGAAAACAGAATAATGGTCAACAATATTTAATCATCTGAAAGAGTGGGGTTGACAAGATGTATTTAAACCCATTCAATTCAAGGGGCTGTTTAGAATAATAATTTTTTTAATAGATACTATTGCATATTATAACTTTGAAAGTGGTTGGATATGTCTCCAGACGCCACTTTAAGAACCTCTGTTTTATCTTGTGCATCTTTTTTTTCTTTCCTGTAGGATTCCAATGACAAGATCAAGAGAGTGTCCAAGTTTAAAGAAGCAAAGAAAGCTCAGAAGAGAAACTTCAGAGTGAACACCAAAACGGTCTTCACTGAGGGTGGAGAGGTTTGTGTCATCATCATATATGTGTTCATCTGTGAAGGAGATGCCATATTTGTGGTCCACTACTCGTAATGTTACAAAAATATTAGGACATTTTGCTGTACTTTCCAGTTTAATAGAAGAAGTAGCAAAACCTAGGCTTCTGATTGAATAAATAAATGATTAGTAACACCTTCATGAATTTGTATCATATTAACCATTAAATATGAAACTTGCTTTCAAAGCCATTTACAATCTTTAGAAATATTTAGTCTATCCAAATAAAATAAGTTGGCAAATTATGAGTAATTGAGAACGGTTATGTAACCAGTGTTCAACTGTTTGGATCATTTTGATCATTTTACTGCAGGCGGTGCAGCAGTGGCCTCCACTTCAGAGGGCCGTAGTACCAGATGATGAGGAAGACAGCGAAAACGTGGCAGGCATTAACATTGAAGCAGCAAAAGAGCATCTGCGCAGAGAGGACCAAGAGTTTGACAAGAAGGAACACAGCAGGAAGATTAAAGAAAGACACCGGGTAAGACAGCACTTTCCTGTTTATTATCTACACAATTACAATCTCCAATCTGATTGCATGCCGTGCTCTATGCAATTTAAGGGATGAATCGTTTATCATTGTTAAATTTCTGCTTTAGCCTATGATCTGATTTACAGTGTGTTCTGAAAGTATAGAGACCCTTTCACATTTCAAGCTTACTCTAGAATTGCTTCAATTACTTTTTCCTCATCAAGCTGCAGAAGAAACACTTATTAAAAGGATAACCTTAAACAGGCCTCACTGGTATTCAGACAGATTATTCGGATTTTATTGAAGAAGAAACTCTTAGCAAACCTCTCAAGTTTAGTTTGCTTGGCCAAGGAGTGTTGTATAGTTATTTTCAGGTCTCTCCAGAGAGGGGCCACTCAGGGACTTTCTCAGACTCGTCCAGAACATTGTCCTAGCTCTGTGTGAATCATTAGTTTCTCACATTCTCAAAATTTAAAGGTGTCTGGACATTTCCTAACACACCAAACAAGACAAAATGGGACAAAAGTTAACGTGAGCAAAAAGGCAGATGTCGAATCCTGATATCCATCCCACAAGGTTTGTTTTAAAATCATGTCATGTTTACAATGCATATAAAAATCTAAATCCCCTGTAAAAATGGCAGGTTTTAGTGACGTTAAAAAAATTTAAGCAAGATAAATTGTCAGAACTTTTTAAACCCTTAGTGTGAAATTCCGCCATAAAATTTATATGAAAATAACAATTAGAAACATTTTAGGGAAAACAAAAAATTGTAATAACCTGGTTGTGTAAGTGTAAAGGCCATCTTCACCAAGTAGAGAAAATACACCAGTCACATTGCCAAGAACTTTACAGGAAGGCTGCCAAGATACCTACAGCATTATAGCAATATAAAAGGAGCTGCAGGAAAATGTTACTGATTACTCTGCATGTGACAACAAGCTCTCATATTCTTCACTTCTCTCTGAGGTATGGGGTAGTGTGTAGATGGATGCGCTTTCACCAAAAAAAAAAAAAAAAAAAATACAACCAAGCTGAATTAACTCATGTAAACTAAACCATGTGGCAAAACCAACTCCAAAATCTATAACAAACTACTTTATTTCAAAAGGATCGTTTGCTGTAAAATAAAAATAAAATAAAATAAAAAACACTAAAATAACAGCATGCCCACAGTGCAGCATGGTGGTCGCTTCACCGTAGAGTGACCTGAAGCATGCTGTGCACAGGAGATGCTTTTACAAAGTAATGGATCTACAATGTTTTTGCCAAAAAGCATAATAAAATATGGCAAGCTGATAGACTCCTAACCAAAAACCTGAAGCACCTTTTGATTTTATTACTCCGAAGAGTTTATTTTTTATGTGTATGCACCTATACAGCTAGCATATTGAAAGTTCTTTATTTTACCTTTTCCCCCTAAAATGTCTAACTTTTTATTTATTTATTTATTTTATTTTTTTTACAACACAAAAATCTTATTTCCTTGTGCCTTACCTTTATTACTATCAACACTGCCCCTAGTTGAACTATAACAGGAATTAGCTGCCAAATAATACTTGAAAATGCTGATCAAGGAATTGCACTATAATAATTATTTTTGTAGTATATAAATTTATAGCTTCTCAAAATCGCACTGTTGGCACAGTTACCTTTGCTTTGGAAACATGCTACCCAGCACTTTCCTTACACTCCTTATGCCAGGCCTTATTTCTTGTAACAGAGCCAGTTTGATTTAGCCACTGGGTAAGCTAAAGGAAGCCCTTCTGTGTGTGCTGATCACATGTTGAGGCAGATAGGCATAACTGAGATGCCTGTATAGGGTGCACAGCGTTGGGCTTCAGGCAGTGTAATGGAAGCAGGCTCTTGAGTTATTACTGCAGATGCAGCTTTATGATGAGTTTCTAAATGATTTCTTTCCAGCAAGTTCGTACAGTTCGTGCCGTTCAGAGGAAAGCTTTTTTTCTTCTTCCAGCATCAGCAATTCTGTTCAAGTATCGAGAAGAGCGCCCAATTTATGTCGACCAGCAGAATTCACATTTTGTTATTGATCTCTAAAGATGCTCAGAAGTGAAGAGGCATGAAACAGTTACTTCTGAAATTATATATTAAAAAGCATGAGCTTTGAATTCATCAGTCCAATTTGCCACAGCCTTCTTCCATTTTCTCAAAACTCAAGTCTAACTCTGAGAGAAGGCATCTGCTGTGAACAAATACAGTTCCCATTCATTCTGCTTACATCATTCTCGACCCTGGCAGACATGAAGATTGGTTCAGAGAATAACTTTACTGAATGGAATCACAGTTGCATCTCCTTCCAGTCTAGCAATTAAATGATATTAGCCTTGCCCTAAACACTCTGGTTGACATGGAGCTTGCATTCTTCTGATTCGCTTATTTCTAATATATTTTTTGTACTTGTAGTCCTTCTAGAGATGTTGTGACTTGGACAACAAAGAAGTAAAATATGTGCATTAGCCTAGTTTTAATCTACAAATTTATTACAGTTTTGAGCAATTTGACAAAATACAGAAAGGTTTTTGCGAACTGTACTGGCATCAATGGAAACTATAGCTAAATTTGTGGAAATTAGCTTTATCAGACAAACAGAAGCCACATGTAATTTATACTGTTTCAGAATAAAGCATTAATCTTTAATGCCTACTTAGCAAGACTGTGCTTATGGATGTATGAAAATAAGAAATGTATTTTGCATTCAGTTCTGTCGATTCTGTACGCATCCCATGTTTGCGAATATTCCACTTAAATGGCAGCTTTGTACTATTTATAAAGCTAAACCTCAATTCAGTTGGCATCAGTGCTCGGTGTTAACCATTTTTACTTCATTTCAGTTGCACATCTTTTTAATTATTATTATTATTATTATTATTATTATTATTATTATTAATTTACCAACACCTCTGAGGAAAATGTTTACATTTCCCAATATCTTTATATTTCTCTTGTTTCAACCATAATTCTTCTTATTAAAGACTTTTAAAACCATCAATCATTAGCTAGCTTATGCTCAGCGTCCCTGTTTCCCAGTTCCCTAGCAACAGTGTTTTTATAGCTTTAACCCCTTGAACACTGAGAATATTGGGTGTTGGAAATGGGATTTTCTTTCCAGTCTAGCTAGAATTGCCATAAGCTCATAGCTGTGCTTGAAATGCCCCCTTACTTATTATTTACCATGTAGGAAAGTCAGGAGCACTTTACAGAACACAGTACTATATGTCTGAAGTTTGCTTGACACTCTGCCACACTTTCGGACACACAAACATATGTTTTTAGCTAACTCTCAATCCACATGAAAATTTGATCTGTTCCAATGGGACCACAACAGATATAAACATGTCACTGTAAAATAAAAAGTTTGTTGAATTTAACAGTGAAGCTGTGCAATAAGTGTGTTTCATTAGAGGGGTTGTGGACATTTTTGCACTAGACTGTATAGACAAAGTCGGTTTTAAATACCGAATTAGTTTAAGCATTATTTATGCTAAAAAATTTCTTCTGTATTCATGTGCCTTATATTATTTTGCATGTCTTTTCTCTTGTCAGTGGCTTTGTTTGGAAGAAGCAGAACTCGAGTACCTTCTACGCATAATAAAGCTAGCCTAAATACCATTTCATTTGTATTTCCATCCTCTAAGTGACAATGTGAAGCAGTAATCCAATAATTAGCAATTCAAACACAATACTCATATCGGGTCCACTCTGGAGCCTAGCCACTCTGCATTTCTTTTTCCACTCGGCATTTCTTTTTACCGCTCCTCCAGCAATCTTCTTGATGAAGTGCAGAACCTGATTAAACTTCTAGACAGTTTTTTTTTTCTCCCCGCACTCACAAATCCAAACTACAGCTAATCCAAGTCGCTTCCGTAACACTAATCCACTTGCATAGCAGCAGCATTTAATCTGCAGTACACCCAGAACATCGCAAATCAGATATTTTATGGATATTCATGGCTCGTACATTATCTTAGCCTAAAAGCATTTTCATCTCTGTGTATTGGATATTCATAACTATATATCTGTATTCACCTGTCCAGAAGCAAAGTTTATCCATGCATATCATTAGAGATTCATACTTCTTTTTCCCTCATCCACATCCCAAATGGGTTTAGGTATATCAAGACTGATGTGTGGATGCTTTGTGTTTTTAAAGAAATTAAAGCTCAGGAAATACAACTGGCAACTCCATATCTTATAAGCCACAGCACTTCGGTGGTTATAGTGTTTGCTGCTTTAATAGTCTATTTATCTTTCAGCCCACTGCATTAAGGAAGGCAGTTTACTTGGGAACATTTAGTTTTGTTTTGTTTGTGTCCTTCTTTTTGAAGGGCATGTCCAGTTTTTATCAGTCAGCTTGTGCGCTGTCTGCACTGTCTCCTACACTTTCTATCGCTATGCTCTTTTATTCGTCCTTTCTCGTCGCTTCTTCCAGCACAGCTGCGTGTCGCTTTGCTCTTTAGTGTGACTGATGATATGTTTGCTTTTGTATCATGCTCTGCTTACATAAGGGCACTGGAGTGCAGAGCTTGTGTTGGCTTCAGCTTCAGTGCAGTTGATCAATCTGTTTTGTGTTTACCTAACAGGAGAAAAGGCTGAAAGAGAAGGCGGAACGAAGAGAAGCAAGCAAACTGGCTAAAGAGGTGGGTTCGACAATACTTTGTCTAACATGGCTATTGGATTGCACTTCTGTAATGATGGAAATTGATTTATGTTTCCGTTCTTATAACTTGGTAATCACCAGATTTGAGAGTTGAATGGATTAGTCATAGTGTTTGTCTGCATCTCAACTGAAGCAAGGCTATTTTAAAAGCCTGTGAGAAACAGTTTCTCACAGTCAAAGGCTGACATAAAAAAAAGGTTATCAGACCTTCAACCTAAAATTTTCCTGTCTGAGAAACCGTATGTGAGTCACAAGAACATAGTGGTGCCTTTAGTATGCAACCCGTCGAGGGACAGCCCATAATTTTGCACTGGCAGCTGTCGCATGTCCACTCTCTCTCACCACTTGGGGATATCTAAGTCTACATCCATATGGAAATACAGCTGCTCATTCAATTGTCTTCTGATCAATGCAGCAGCCTATCCAAGGACGGTTCATTATTCATCAAAACCCCTAGCCTCCCCAACAGAGAATTCCCCTGGCACTCATCCAAGCCCAGCACAATGTCAAATCCCTGCCCAGCCTCAGCATTCAGTATGCGTGTCCAATCTTTCTGCTTCTGAGCCCAGCTGATCATTACACCTGTAAATGAAGGCATTACAAGTGAGGCAAGGGAGAGATTCACTTTAATAGAGATCTCTGCTAGAGATGGATAATATAAACACAATTATATATAATACTATGCATCACAGTGCATGCAGTTTTATGGAAAATTAAAAAGGCTCTTATGATTTCAATTAGATTAATCAGCTTACTGGGGACTTTAACACACAAATCATTTTGTATGTAAAAACATTATATTCCAAGGCCACTATGAGGTTTTCCATCCAGCGCTTTAAATGTGTATTATGAGAATAAAAAATATTAAAAAGAAAATATTGTGAAAAAAATTTAGCTGAGGTGAAAAATCTGGTACATCAATAAGAGAAGGTATGAAAACGTCATGGGACCAGAGGTGTTTTGTTTTATTTTTTATTTTAGTATATATAAATTAATATGTTTAAATGTTATCATGTTTCAGTGCTATATCTAGAGCTCCAAACACAATCATAGCAGGGGCTTACATTCACACGACAGCTTTCATTTAATCAATTTCATTTCATCAATGAAAGCTACATGAAATATCTCTGTGGCGTAGGCCAGGATAAAGCTGTTACTGAAAATAAATGAATGAACGAATGAACAGCACACAGTCAATTTATCCATTCCTGTCCCCTACAAAGATACCTTTTGCATTTCCTTTTTCCTGCAGTTCACTTCAATTCTTATTTCTGTAAAGCTGCACTGTGATCATGTACGTTGTTAAACAAATATAGAAATTCAGGATATCAGTTTACAATGTATACTATTTTCATGACATTTGGTTCTAAAATTACATAATATTTGAATTGGAACTCTACTATTATATATTTCTCATTAGGGCCTGTTTCCAACAAATATCCTCAATATCCTCTCAGTATGTAGAATATTAAATATAATAAAAAAAGAAAAACATCCTAAAAAGTATTTGTATTTTTTAGGATTGCCTGCAGTGCCCCATAAAAACATGGGTCATAATCTATTACAATTCCTTGAATGTATTTTTTTAAATGGTTTAAATTTTTATTTATACACACTCGTGTATTAATAATGAAACAAACCATAGAACAAATGTCTAGAAAATCTTTATAGTCACCAGTAGCTGTGCTGAGCCACAAACTATTCTGACTGTAGTACAAAACCACTCAGTTTTTCATAATCGTCTACTTTTACAAGGTTGTTTGGTTGTTGTGGGTAGTAGCTGAACTTTAATTTACTCTATAAAAGAACACCTCGTTCATTCTGATAATTTATAGTTAAATTACCGTTGAATGGAATATCTATGAAAACAACATCCTGGGATGAAAATCTGATTACTTTCAGATTATGTTCCTCAAGACTATGTTCCTCAAAAGTGATATAAATGACTGAAGTCTCGCTTAGACAACCGGTGTACGCATGAGGAAACATACACTGGTATATATAGTGAAATTTTGATCTGTTGAGGAAACATAATTAATACAAATGGGTGTGCATTGACACAAGTTAAGGTGTTAATAAGTCAACACATTATTCTCCTTGAGCTCATTGGTTGTGGTGTGTTTTGTCAAATGATGAAATGAAGACTCACTAGTGTGGCTACATTTTGCATGATGATTACTGTGTAATCCTTTAATTTTCTTTTTTCAATGTTAAAGCAGGCACACTTAATCAGCTTGAAACAAAAGCAGCCTTATTTTCTTTGTGGCCTGTGGAGTGTGAGCATAACGTTGCCTTGGGGGACTTCTTTAATGTAGCACGCTTATGAATGATGAACAATGTTTTCGAGCTAGATCAGCTGATTAATTAGTGCTCTGTGCAAACACGTAGCCTTAAATCAGTAGCTTAGGCTTGTAGGGTCAAATATGAGATCATTATATTACTGTGCTATTAATCATATGAATAACAATTAGTGTTGCACCAGATATTATTGTAGGAACTTTCCACTAGTTTCAGTCTGAGAGAAACAACCAGTTCGTTAATCACATTTGAACGAACATTATAAAGAATCGGTTCACAATGAAAATCTGCTGGCCGTGTCTTCATTTGTGCATACAGACATTAAAGTTGGGATGCATGCAAGATGCTTTACAACATAAGAGTGTGAAGTTTACCAATACCAAAGAGAGTATTTTCTTGTTTGCTTTTACACTTCTTTCCTCTTTTGTCACCCAGAACACATTTAATGTGTAATCTTACAGGAAGCGTCTGCAAGGCAGGTGGAACATGGCTGATTTTAAAAGCACTGCAGTCTGTGTTGGTGGTGTTCTTTTTGTGACTGGATATTGTTAAATTTCAAAAAAAAAAAAAAATCAAGAGTTTTAAAAAAAATTGACCAATGCTTTTAATTTATTTTACTTTATATATCTTTTGTTTTCTACCTTTCAATCAATCAGGTAGCAACTTGAGGTGCACCTGAGAAAAAAGTAAATTGGCATAAAACCATAGATCCATTATGACATAAAAAAAAATACTTCAATTTCCAAAGTGCAATGTAACTAAAAATATCAATGTCTTTCAGAAAGAAGAACAGAAAACAGAGAAATGGGAGGAGGGGGGCATGATTGGTGGATAGAGACAGGGAATGAGAGATGAAGGAGAGAGAGAGGTGGACAGAGAAAGAAAGACAGATATATATGTACAGACAAAGAAAGATATGGAGGGAGAGAGAACGCAAGAGATAGGCAGCGAGACCGAGAATAAGAAGGAACCCAAAGAGAGCGAGACAGAAAAGGAGAACCAAAGAGAGAGGGAAAAAGAGAAAGATGGAGAGAAATGGAATTAAAAATATGATGTTCTAACAAAAGGATCTTCCAACAGTGATGTTCTTTGACGTGAGTCGTGTCAGTTCAACTCTGATCCTGTGAAATGAGGAACTGATCAGAGACCTCAGTAATAGTGAACTTGTGGGAAGACTTTGTGAATACATACAGAACAACCCTTTAATCCAGGCTCTGTCTTTTTGAGCAGTGGGAGTGAAACATAGCTGTCGTGTGGTGATGAGAATTCATAATTGCAGTATTGCCGTTTAATTGTGATTGCAGTACACGGTCAGTGCATCCTGTAGAATTGTGTAATGATTGCTTGTCTGCCTGAATGAATTGATGTCGTAACAATTAATTTGATATAAAAAACTGGTCACGAAAGCTTCCTGTTTTTTTGTTTGTTTGTTTGTTTGTTTGTTTGTTTGTTTTTAAAAGTGTTTTTCTAAAAATGCATTACAGTAAACATGAAGTACGGTGACCTGCAGAGCTGAAACTCTTAAGTCCGGAATATCAATGCTGAACATCAACAACATGTTCAGATAGTGACACTGCTCTGATGAGGTTGTAAAATATAAATTGGTTGGGTTTTTATTCAGTTATTCATCTGCAAATGCTAGCTGTGTGGTGCAATTGCTTTTGGACTTGTTTATGTGCGTGTATGACGTATGTATACACAAGAACTGATGAGACGTGCTTTGCGGGATAGATGACATGAATTTCAAGTAGTTGCAAGCTGCAGCCGTTTTAGGAAATGATTTCCCGGGCTGAAGTGATGGCGCGGAGTTTGGGAGGGTGAGATTGAAGAGTTATTTAAAGCAGGGAGCGAAGTGATGAATGTGTAAGTGAGAATGCGTTCAGTGTTGTGACTGGTGAGACAGGCGCCTAGGCTGAGTTCAAGTAAATGTCGGGGAAGGAAAAATGACGCTGCATGCTAACCTAATGCATTCTAATCACACCTTGCTAACAAGTGTGCAGCCATTTATATCCTGAGAAGTTGCTCATTGTAGTCTATCCACACACTCAGGATTTTGCTATGTTGCTATATACTTTCGTTTTTGTTCCTTCTCTGGAACTCCTGCTTTGTCTCTCAGCAATCACTGTAAATCATCGAAGTTTCAGCTTTACACATGTGGACACGAGTGTTAGAACCACAACTGTGTCAGCAGAATTTTTAATGAAACTCACAAGGCACAGTAGCGGCGTCTCAAAATCCCTTAATACACAGAAATTTGCATCTAATCAAGAAACATGCAGGTTTATATCCAGACTTATTCTCTGTTTCAGTTGAGTATTAAGGTTTAAAATCATCATCGTTAATTATGATCATAAGCCAAATATTGAACAGTTTATAGCAACAGAATGCAACCTTTTCTTTTACATTTTGCATTGATTATGGAATAAAACATGACCCTGAGTTACTGCTACCACTAAAAAAATTATTCGTTTTTCCAATAACCCCATGACCTGAAAGTCGTTATTTCTCATAAGCTAAAGCAATTTGTTGGCAATTTAAATAGAAATACTTTTAATGTTGTTACGTTTAATGTTGAGAAACATCCACAAGGTTCTTATTACTACATATCACCGTTGTTATCATTCATCCCATCTCTATTCTTTGTTTTGAAGCTAATAAGACAGAAAAAAAAATGTTTGTAATTTACAGAGAAACCTGAAGTCCGTCCTTTGTCCCGGATAGTTCCTGTGGTGCTAAACTTGACTGTTACAAAGAGAATCTGTGAATTCCTTTCAGAACTGCTATTGTTAAATGTCTACAATTTTAGGATTGCTCAAATGTTAAAAGTTTTACCACAGAAATTTTTTTTTTTTTTGGGAAAAAAGTCAGTATTAAAAACCCAACTACTTTTTGTGGTGTATTTTGTCTTGAATTCAAAGTTGAGAGGAGGAGACTTGCTTCATGGCCTTTTGACAAGAATAAATGGATAAAACTATAAATGGATAAAAAGTATTTGTTTTTTTTATTTATGTTCTTTAATAAATTTTAAATGCAACTGTGTGCAAATTGCTGTAGGGAATTGAAGCATTTTGGAAAACCCTGTAACTGCATCTGTATGTTGATTATTTTCCTAAAACAGCATACTCAAGTTTTCTTTTCTTACATCGATTTATTACACTAGGTAACTTTCCCTGGGTTCAAAAATATTTCAGTTGTCTAAGTTTTCTTTTTTTGCACAGTTAATAAAGAATGTGTAGAGACTAAATGGATCAGTAGATGAGACTTGTCTAATTGCAATATACTGAGACTCTTTATTCTACTCAAGTTCACCAACCATGTATAAGCTTTTCTAGACTTTCTCCATTTTAACTAGCTAAAGAGGAATTTGTTTAATTTTACTCTTCCACAACACGTTACTCTTTACTGATGAGTTGCAAACCCATATATATTTCGGGCCTTTGGTTTAAACAGGAGAAGAAAAAGAAGGCTGGTGTTTGCGATGAGGAGGACGAGGAGGAGGCGGAAGAGGTGGTGGCGTACCTGTCAGGGGCTGATGATGAAGAGTTTGACCCCAGTGTACTCCCCGACCCTGACAAAGTATGCAATTCAGAGGATGAAGATGAAGAAAGGTAAGTCTGCCTTTATGAAAAGGCTGAGATATTTTTATCTTACTTATCCATTTCATATTCCTCTACTACTGTGAAAAAAGCAGCACATAATGTCAGTGTTGCTGTGCTTCTTCTTCATACTCTCTTCCCTTTATTGCTTCCTGTCTTTTCAATCTCTCTGAAATCTTTGTGGAATTCTGCGGCCTCATAAGGATTACAATTCTGTTGAATTAAATTCAGGTTTATTTGTCTAGCACTTTGAGTAATAGACGTTCTCTCAAAGCAGCTTTACAAAAATCTGATTTCTGTCATTTTAATTATGAACAGTAGTTCTGAACTGATCATTTCTTAGGACGTTGAAATCTGCCGTGTCTTAGTGAGATTATCCACTGCAGCACGAAGGTGAGGAATAGACTGGGACACTATTTTATAATAATTTATGAACCAAACGGCTTCAGTAATAAAACTCTAAACTGCATGTTTGTCATCTTAAATAAACCTGCAACAAAGTTTTTCTCTCACATGATACAGTACTGTTGAAAGTTTACATCCCCTGTATTTGGATACGTGGGGAAAAAGAACTGCAACTGTTTTACAAATGATCAACATAGAGAAGAGCTCACTAAATTTGTTGATGAGAATGAGCATCAACTGAACGAATATCTTTTGAACGAATATTCGTTCACTTCCAGAGAATTGCAGAATCAGTGCAAACGTCTTACTATGACATCCTTAACCCTGAAGAAGAGCACAACATGTGCTTCTCATTGCTTCCTTATTTTCTTTTTGATGGACAGCCTACAAACTACTTGCTTTTGGACATGGGTTGCATTGTCTCTGCAGTGTAGATATATAGTGCTTGATTTTCTGCCTTGTGACTTTTGTGTAATTTGCTGAGATGTACAGTAACTCCGAAGCATTCTATACGAAAAGCGAACCAGAGCATCGAATCATAAGCCTGTAATTATCTCAAAATGAGAAATTGATTCTTGCTGTACTTAATTACTGCAAAGGCTCTCACCGGGTCTGTTGGGCCTACACTTTGATTAGGTTTGCAGCACAGTCACTCCTGTGTGTATGAGCCTCGGCCTGCACTGCATAATTGCTTCTCAGAAGAAGTTATTCCCTTATAGATGAACAAGATTCATTTATTGTTGGCGGTGTAAGGCATTGATCCCTGTGCTGGCAGTAAACTCTATAAAACGTGTAATTATGTTCAGATTTAAAGCAGGGGATGCAGTGAGAGAAGGCATTATTTCTAAAACGTACTGTATACAAACAGGGTTCTGTAGTGTGGGTGTTTTACTTGAATTTGTCCCCTTAACATTAATGCAAGATGAATTTAGACTTCGGAGCACATGTACACAAGCAGATGTAGACTTCTGAAGCCTACCACACCTCCACATTTTTATTTACTAGATAAACAAAAGTGATTAAAAAGCTTTTCACACAGCAGTTGGCTCTCTGCTCCACATGTCTCCACTTCATGTTCGAAAGGTCAGAATTTCCCACAAATCATTTTTCACCTCGTACACTGGTTTTCGCTTCCGTAGCAACCGAGCCAAAGCTGTGGGCACAGTCACGTCGGTTTCTCGTTTGTCTCCACCCATCAACGGAGCCTAACAATTTTCAGATCCATGTGCAAATCCTTAAGAGCACATCTCGCTTAGTGCTGGAACAAATTCCCACTTAACATTACTAGCAAATACACAATCACCTCACATTTTAAGTCGATGTTTGAAAAGGAATGTAAAAAAGTTGACCAAGAAAACATCACAGCAAGTACCAAGTTTATTCCCAGTTTTAACACTATTTTAGTCGTTAAATCACCAGCAAGTTCTGAATATTCATATTACAGAAAACACCAGGGGGGAGATAAGAGACTGTCTGCACTCTGACAAGAAAGAAAGAGTAAAATTGCTCTCTTACACTCCTGGCCACATATTCATACTTTAAAAATCTGGCACGATTTGATGGAAGCATTTAATAAATTAACACTAATAAACCAGTATCACAAGGCAATTATAAAATCTCTAACATCTATTAATCAATTTAGTAAAGTAATAAGGAAGCTGGGAAATAACAGCCACCAGCTTTAATTAGCCTCAGAGAAGGTGTGAGTGCTTTTTTGATGCGTTATAACATCATCTTTTAAAGTCTGCACTGCTGTTACTCTGTGTTCAGAAGATTACATGAGAGAATTTTAGAACAGTTAGACACAGAGTATTTTCTTAATGAATTAATATTTAATGCTCAATTAAATATGTTCATTAAATTTGAGGAGATTTACAGTTGAAAAACTTAAAGGGATTTTTTTTTCTTTTTTTCTTTCTGGTTTTATACAACCTGTGGTTACTTCTGCTTTCCTTTTATTTTTTATTCCTGCAAGATGAATCAAATTTATTCATTTATTCCTAGCTTATTTCACATTGCTTCCTCTCTTCCCCCTTCTGCCTTTTCCTGCTTCCCTTTCCTCTCTCTTCCCTTCCGTCCCCTCCCTTCCCCTCCCACTGTGCCTGTTCCTTTTACTGTTCCTGTGGTTTTGTGTGTCTGTGCTTCCTTGAGTAAACTCATTCATATATTCATCCATTCATCAGTAAGCTCTATATCCTGGTCAGGGTCACCGCGAATCCAGGGCTTATCACAGAATCACTCAATAATTTCTTTTCACACTTCCTTTCAGTTTATTAGAGATAGCAGCAGGTGACCTGGGCCACTCCCAGTGCCTCAGACAGCAGCACTGACTCTGATTAATGCCCGTTGGCTGACTGTTTACTGCATGGCTACACTTGCCGAATGCAGGAACGACTTTAGGCACTGTAAATCTGAACAACTTGCTCTCGGCCTCCCTCCACAGGCCGGCCTTAATGCGAAGCAGCCGCTCTTGCATTATTCCTGGGCCCAGAGCCAGGACTTGCACTACAGCTCTGGCTCATTTATGTGTGCTACCTGTCCTCCCTGCTCGCTCCACTGCCCTCACACACATCACCTGTCACTGACTCTGTTCTCCTGGCTCTACTCCACATCCTCCCACCTCTGGAGCTGAGCTACTTTATCCCCTGTCTACCTGTATTACCCACATCTTAAAATATATTGTTCTGAGCTTCTGCCTGTTCTTTACGAACGGCTCCGTCGATGCCTCTTGTTCGGAGCGGAGTGGAGCCAGCGCTTCCTGTCTAAATTGATATTCAGCAGCATGTCTCAGTGCTGTTAGGAACTGGCCAGTGATTTATGGTAGTGAGTGCAAGTCGACATGCCTTAAAAGGCTAATGATGTGTGCTTGCTGACTGTTAAACAGATTGAATGACATTTAATGCCCTTTCATGCAAGTCTTAGTGACTGTGCAGATATGAAATGCACATATGAGAGAACGGGGCAGTTTACAGCCGCAGCCATGATTACATGCAGCATAATATGATAATACTCTAGTATTTAGCCGGATTCATCAAAATATATTGGAAACAAGTCCATCTGAACATGTATTTCACTACTGAGTAAACAGATGAAGGGCAGACTGAATTCAGTTTCTTTCCACTCGGACGAGAAAGGATCATTTATTCAATTAGTTATCTAGAAGGATGTTGTAGAGGAATGATGCAGGGCACAAATGGTACTTCTCACTACATTCTTGAATGTAATAAACGTTCCTCATTTAGCTTATGTGTTAATCTGATTTTATATCATTTGAGATTTGTTTAAAAAAAATCTAATTTTATATGGGTTTATCCATGAGGGTTTTTTATTGGATCGTAAAAAGCAGCTGTTTTCAGTATTTAACCCTCAGTAGTCTTTTGCTTCACGTTCGTACACCAACTTTTCCTTGTTTACTCTTTACTCACTCTTTACCTCGAATGCTTGGTGTGATTTATGTATTTGTTTATTTATTTTAAACTTTTTTTGTCCATTAACTTAACTGCCTACCTGCAAAAAAAGAAGTATCTTTATAAATTTGGTTAAATTATTGAAGAATCTGTTTTTTTACAATCAGTTATGTATTATTAGTATTAATTATTAATGTAAAAACATTAAATGATGTAGTTATGATAAAAAAAATAAATCAGATAACTGAGGAAAAACATTCATTGTAAAAAATGCAGAGAGGAAGTAAGAGTCTTTTTTTTCTCTATAATATACCAATTGTGAAATTTTTCATCAAAAGTATTCTTTGAAAGTTTCAACCTCACCTTCTGATAAGAACCTTTTTGGTTTATTCATGTGAGCTGTGAGTGAGAAACCATTAATATTAAATTACAACTTGCGTTTTGTTATGGCCTGCAATTTCAAAAGGTTCATATTTTTCACAGCATGGAGACATTTAGGGGAAGGCAAAAGCCATAAATAAGACCAAAATGTATAATAAAGACAAAAAGAAAAATTGAACCAAATACATTTCTACAGCCATTATTTGCCCTGGCTTTGTGCTGATGCTTCATTATGAAACAGTGAAACAGTGATTGAGGAACGTTTAGATAAGAGGCTTAAATAATTCAGCAGCAGGTCTAGTTGAGCTCATTTAGCGAGATGATGCATGGGTGTGCTCGTGCATACACGTCGCTCATCATGCAGGATCCTGGTGAACTCTTTCAAATCGTCAGGAGTGTGAAGAGAGTGCTTACAGCCCGAGCTTGGCGGAAATTACATCTACGCAATCTGAGCTCAGGTTGCTCCCCCAACCCTGAGCCGGTCTGCAGAGAGAACCTAATTCGATAGAAGAGAGCACATGCAGCACATACAAGCTTTATAAGATTTTGTATGAGGCACAGAACCACTTTTCTTTTTGGGAATATGTGGATTAATTTTGCTGTTCTAAATACCAAACCAGCTCTTCATTAGAGACTGCTGTGTTCAGGATTGTGATAATCTTTTATCCTTTGCCTCTTGTAAAGCAGTGATGGCCCTGAGCTGGCGGGAAGGAAGAGGACCCACAGCAATAGAGAAGATGATGATGATGATGATGATGATGATGATGATGATGGACACTGGGGGACAGGGAGGAAAAAGGCCAAGCATCACAGCTCGGAACCTAAGCCTCTGGACACCGGTCTCTCACTGGCTGAAGATGAAGAGTTGGTGCTGCATTTGCTGGGAGGCCAGAGTTAGTTTTTTATCTCTGAACGCAGGACCATGTGTCTGTGACCACCGCCTCCCTTACCTCACACTTCATGTAATGGACTCGAATTATGTTCCCCTCATGCAATTCTACAATGTGGTGTTAGATTTTGTTTTGTGAAATAAAATTAATGATGCACAAGAATTTTTTTCATCTTATTGGAATTTGCCAGATCATCTTTCTCTATCTGTATACACCAGCCTGTCATTGTCCACCAGAGATAAATCTGGAAATTGAAATTTCTTGTGTTTTCATGTTGTCTACAAAGTGTCAGTTAGAGACACAGATAACGGCACTGCTGATTCCAATCTTAAAGCCCCTAGCATACTAAATCCCCGATTGCTTTTTGGGTCAATATTGGTCTTGTGGGAATAGTCTGCATGAATATTTGGTACAGTATTGAATACAAGGTATAGAAGTATTTAACTAGAACAGTTTTCTTTGTGTTGAACATGGAAGCAACTGTTAAAACACTGATTATTTTTCCAATAACAGCAAATTCTGAAGCAATTTCTTAGCAATTTGCCTACAATTAATTTTTTTTATCCTGCAAACAAGTGCCTTAGCTGGTACCACAGAAGCAATATTGTAATAAAAAGAGCAAATTAATATAAACCTGTGATTTCTCCTAAAACTGGAACTTTTACAGAAAGTTAATCAACACCTCAACATTCATCTTTTAATGTCATGGTTAGGTTTTGTTAGGTTGCTCATAAAAAGCTCTGTGTGAGTAAATGAGCAGCACCAGACATGTGATCACTCAGTGTGCTTTCAGCTTTGACATTTTAATGCTTCTGCCACGAGATGATGGAGACATTATGTTTTTCAGTTGTCTGTGTGATTCTCTAAAGATTCTCATTAGAGTGATATCTCGAGAACAATCTGTAGGATTTATATGGAATTAGAATTGTATCCAGCCGCTGTCATACGTCTAAAAAAAATCTTCCTTCAATAGCTGCCTGCTTGCCTGAAGCATATTTGAAGGGTATTTCAAGCAAACATCGGTAAAAAGCCAGAGTAGGCACGGTTGTGCTGAAGACATCCATGTCAACGCCAAAGGAGCTGCTGCCAGCACTGACTCTGAAAATGGAAAAAAAGCAAACAGGGATAATGAAGTGCAGATGGAAAGTGTTACTGAGCATACATGAAGAGATACTGTATATGATTATGATATTTCATTGCCAATATTCCAACACTGTGATGTGACACCACCAACACCACAGGAATATTCACAGGTTAGTGATGTGACGTCCAAGTCACACAACCAGATCTTTTATCCAGATTTACTGCTGTGAAAGCTACAACAAAGGCAAACCACCTCCTTATCACATTCTTTATTACTGAAACTAGCTATGACTGGTAAGTGTAGTCATGGCTACAGTGTTGATGTTGTGTGACCTGCTTTACATGCAATTCTTGGAGCAAAAATTCTTTTCCTGAAGGCACTCTTAAGGGTGGCAGGTTTTTTTACATGTGTGTATACCAGGATGACTATAATTTATAACTTTGTATTTGTAACATTGTGTTCTTTGTTTATTCCTCTTAGTTTATAGAATAGAAGGCCACACCCATTAGTATGTTTTACTCTTTAGACTATTCAGTGGACTCAGCTTGTGTTTTATCATCTTTGTATTCTTTATTCAAATTCTGCTGGGTGATTATCATGACACCCAAGTTTGGCGTTAAACAAACTTTTATTATTTTTCACACTGGCACTTTAAAACCCGAAAAAAATAACACATTCAGGTTCCATCTGTATGTTCTTGTGTTTTAACTGCTCTCGTTATTTTTTATGTGCAACATTGTGCATCTGTCCGATCTCGGTCTCCTTCCACTTGGCCTGCACAGGTTTTATTTTCTCTATTCTCCTTGCTGAGATTGAAATAGAAATGTCTAGAAGGGAAAGACTCGGTAAATGGCTTGTTATTCTCCGTCAAAGCACAAAGGCCATCTGCTGAAGTATGTATTTATCAGTATTCACCCAGCTCATCTCTGGAGAGCCTGTGCCTTTGGCTCTATGTGAAGAATTGACTCTCTGCCATGGTTTAGAACACGGGTGACTTTTGAAGTAGCAGACACGAGACGCATGAATTGTGCCATGGAGGACTTTATTACGATTTGTCCTAGTTGTGTCTTTTTGATTACTGCAGCTCTTTAAAATATGCCAGCACGCTTGCTTTGTCATTTACTCTGGGGTGCTAATTTCTGCTCATTATCCAGCCAGGCCAAAATCTGAAATGGGACAGATGGTCTTGTGAAATCGCAAGTCAAATCCAGTTGCCAAATAGTTTTATCTCAACTCGGAAGTGATTTGTTGCACAGTAGATAGGGGAAGTAAGATGCATGCGATCCAGTCAGAGCTGTTGACATGGTGTTGATAAATTGTGTTTGTGTGCAGGCTAGCTGGTGTGAGTCTTTGTTGTGTTTCAGTTTTTTGTAAGCTGCTCATCCACTGAGTCCTGCCTAGAGAGCCATTTCCTCCTATTTCTCTGATTTAATAAACCATTTCGTCTCAGAAAGACGTGGAAGATTTCAATTCTATGCCTGGACCATTTCTGAATAACAATAGACCAGAAGCACAATGGGAAGACGATCATTAGAACTAATGCGAGGATCGCAAGTGCTCTCTCATAGATTGAGAATGCAATGCTTGCTGCATGTAAATGCCTTCTTCCCCAAAGTGGAGTATTTATTTTATTTATTATTAGTAGTATTTTTATTATTTTTAGAAAAGTCCAGCCATGTTAAAAGAGTGGGTGTGGGAAGAGCTGATTTCCCTGCATGCTTTTTATTGCCTAGTGCAAAGCTGTTCTACACAGGATTGGATTTGTGCCTTGGCATAGGATACACCATTTATTGACGTGGGTAATTAAAGTATATGGATCCACGCCAGTGCCTCCTGGGAGAGGAGATGTGCTTGCTCGTCACAGTCCAACGGGCCAACACGGATTTATCGTATTTGGATCCTCTCCCTCTGTGACTCACTCGTAAGGTGTGAGAGCAGCTCCTAAAATCGTGGGGCATTGTGAGTTAATGAGTTGGCCTGGGGGAGATTTTTTGTTTTATTCACTCTTCACTTCTGTGCTTTGTGTATGTTTTTTTTCTTTTATGATCAGATGAATACACTGAACTTAGTTTAATAGCCAGTGTTCAAAGATATACTTTAGTTCTCTCTCTTATTCTGAATGTAGTCAAATAGCCAAGATATAATGACTGTCTTACAGTCTGCAATTAAGTTCATGAGTATATCATCACACGCACCTTATATCACATATAATTTTAAAAATACACTTTTACAGTAAAACATTATTAGTTTTTTTTAATGCTCAGAATGATGCTGCATGGTGTTCAGAGGCCCATTTAGGTTGTATTCCCTCCTCACACCCAGTGTTCTCAAGGATAGACTGTAGATCCTCCATGACCCAGACCTAGAAGTGCTCACAGGAGATTAGTGAATGCATCCACACTGCTCATTGCTAAACTGCTAGCTATTTCATCGCTTGGTTATTAATGTGAATGTTGTATTTCCCCTACAAAACTAAACAATGTAGAGTGTTTCTTTGATTTGTTAAATAGATCTTACAATGCTCAGAGTGTATTTTATAATGTTTATAATCTTCAGTTCCTTTTTCTTAATACAAACGCTTCTATTGAATACATTTAGAACGAAAATGCACTAGTTTGTTTTAATAACAATCAACTTATGGGGTGTTATTTTCTGTAGTTGCTCACAATTTGATTTTTCCTGAACACTAACCTTGTTCCTGGAGCTCTGTTTTCCTCGACAGTAAATCAGTCTACAGAATTCTGCAGCCGTGGTCCTGCAGAAATAACTCTCACCCAGGATGTTTCAGTGCCTTCCCTTCTCCCTTCACATTGACTGACACTAATATTGTGACAACGCTGTAGGAGTAAATGGGGATTACACACCGTAAGATTGTTTTTCTCAATGCACATTGCTTCCACTGAATGCCATTGTAAATAAAGAAGAACCCGTGCCAAATGCAAAAGCTTAGCTACATGACAAGCAGGACAGGAATGTGTCCCTGAAGGATGATTACTTCTACATAAACGCCAAATGTCAAAATGCAGGAATAAATTAAATATTTATGTTAGCCCAAACAATATTTGCGAGCTGTCAATAAATGTGCACATGGCAAAAATGAGAAGAGGAATGTAAATGGTGAAGGAAGATAAAGGATGACTCTAAGACAATGTATCATTTGCTCAAGTCAATTTTTGGCCAAGAATTAGCAGCTAGTGGAACTGGCACATGTTTTGGAACATAACTTTAATACTCTTGGTTTTTTGGTAGAAATCTGCACTTTGTCAGTGATTACCCATGCTGCCTTGTTGGCCTGCTATTTTAGAATTTATACAGCATTAAATAAAAGGCTCATGTGTTAGCAAATATACTGATTTTCTTAATAATGCATGTAAACATTTCTCGGTTTACACTTCTTTACATACAGTATTACAATAAACTATATATCCCATAATAATTTGATACTGGTGGCCTGTAGCGTCTAAAACCAGTCACAGTAAATTGTTCTTTTTTTTTATTTCTTGCTTCTACAGAGGTAGTAGTGACGATGTTTTGATCACTGTCAGCCATCTTGGATTTAGATTGGCTTCACTTGGAGACACCTTCCAAAAGTGACCGTGTCTTTCTATAGAAAACTTCAACATATCAATGATTACATACTGTTCATAACAGTATCATTAGAACAAGCTAATGTGTAACCATATCAACATTATTATAGACACCTTGCACAAAGGGCTTTGACTGATAAAATGCCCAGAAGCTGAAATTGCTTGGGTTCTTTGTCTCAGGCTGTCAGTCTTCAGGCTCTGATGCTCTGGACTGACAGGACTCACCTGGCACAAGACCAGCTGCTGAAATGGAGCAAAATTAGATAGGTTCTGAGGATGGCAGTGTCATTACATTGTAGTTGGCACTCTATGACCTGTCACGGTGCCCAGTGTCAGCCCTGTCCTAGTCATTCGATTAGTTGGATAACCCATTAGGGCAGAGAAAAACCAAAATATAAAAAAAAGGTGGACTGCATATACAGGGTACTTTTTTAGCCAGTTTTGAGCATATATTTAAAAAATGTCTTTAGCACTACACAATTACAGAGCAATTTCTGTTAAGGTATGGTGTGCGTACCTATGGTATGGAGTTTGGTAGTGACCTTACTTAAAGGCAGTGTTTATGGACTGTGTTTATGCAGTGTTTAAAACCCAAACATTTTTCTTAGGTTTAATAGATGTAAGGTGTTTGTATGTTTTATTTAGGACAAATTCTGACTGGCATATGTTCTAGCATCACAACGACTGGTTTTACTCTGTGTGCAGAGTTTTCCATGTTCTCCCATTACAAATATGGTATATGCAAATGTATAGTATTCTTAAAAAAGAAGGGTTTATTATAGGTCCTTTTAGAAGAGTTAAGAGTATTTAACTTCTGTTTTATGCTGTTTAAGAAAGAGGAACTTTCAAGAGGAACACGTAGAGTTCTAGATAGGTGCATCAATGAGACAAATGAAGAACCCTTTATGCATTTTAAAAACAACTGCTTTCTAAGAGACAAGCTTTAGGAACAACTCTTCAGGAAAGTCTTACTGTGATGTCTTCAGCTTATTGTATTTTAATACAAACTCAAAACAAAATACAGGCTTTTCTGACCGTGTCATTCATTAAGCATTCACTGAGGCGCTGAATTGATTATTTATAACTGCTTAACCACAGTGATTGCTCCGTTTGACCCGTGGTGACACTGAGACGTCGGGATGATGACGTCACTGCCTTAGTTCTGTGGAATGTGCGTGTGTACTGTGTGTTGGTGGGTGGGTCGGTGGGTATGTTGGCATGTTTTTTTATATCTTGGTGTAAACCAAATTCATCCTAAGGACAAGAATATCAAATAGTTTTGACTTCATGGGGACATTTGACTGGTTAGCAAAGCCAGTTGGTTTCATTTTGGTTACTGAGATTAACTTTATGGTTAGATTTTAGGTGTAGCATAGTACTAATTAGCTGCATTCATAATTATTTCATTACAAAGGATCGGAAGACAAACGTGCTGTGCTGTGCCGTGTAGTGCTGTGCTGTGCTGTTTCGTGCGTGTGTGTGTCAGAGAGAGAGAGAGAGAGAGAGAGAGAGAGAGAGAACTGGGGGACTAGGACAGCACTGCGCCCGCACAGGATTATCAGCTCCGGACTGCTGGAACACTGTAGAAAGCCGGAATCTGTCGGTATGTTTTTAATTCGAAACGTTTTATATAAAACGGTCAGATTATCGTTTGCACCTTCGGTGTGATTGATTAACACTGAACTTATCCCGTTTCCAAAGCGGGCGAGCTCGGATTGTCGGTGTAACCGGCACCACGGCCATTACCGTTTTTTTTGGCGGCGTGCATAAGGAAACCGACGCCTAACTGTCACTCAATCCGGCATCATTACAGTGTGGGATAAATCCCTGCAGTCCAGTGAAGATGAGTTTCAGGACCACGGAGAGTTGGCGGTGCGTTAACGGCACTTGTGCGGAGAAAGTTGAACCCTTCCCTCCACCGCTCTCTTCCACCTTCGCACTCATCCTCCTTGGCGCCGCGATCGTCGGCATTGTGGCGCTTTCTCTAACAACGCACCACTGCCATAAAGGCAAAATAAAGAGGCGGAAGATTCAGCGAGCTCAGGATGAATATGAGAGGGATCAACTCAGCCCTGCCCCGGCTGCAAAAATAGCGGATCGCTGCGTGATCGCGCGTCCTGCCGTCGGACACACCGAACCTCCGCCTGGCCGTCAGGATTCCGTGTCTTTGTCCGCGCAAGCCGGAGCCGTGGAGGTCGGAGTCCTCGAGGCTGTAGCTGTATCACGATAACATGGAAATCTGAACTATAGACTTGTATATGTCCTGGATGCATTGTGAAACACCCATGCCGCTCAGTATTTCTGTAACATACGTGGGACATACGTGCATTTTTCTGTTCTCCTCTATAGAAAAAGGAGTAAAATAAAACACTCATTTAGGCTATGTGAATATGTTTTTCCTGCTTTCAATATATTCAGTAGCCATTTATATACACTACACTGTGTGTGGACGGTAATTATGTACAGAAGAACATCAGGCCAGCTGTGGACTGTAATGAAGCTCCTCAACCTTGAGCTTGCAGTGATACCTATTGCTGCTGTCCAAGGTGCTGATCATATGATACTCTATGCTGATGTGTCTACTGCTCTAGAACGTTTCTGATGAACAAATTACGTTTTTATGTAATACGAATTGAAAAAAAAACTCATTTTAAATCTACTGAAGGGCTTTCAGGTCTATACTATGTGAAAAAACATTTATTTTGCCTGAACTTGTGTAAAGTGAGAGAAATTTGAGAAAGATCCTGTGATGGTTAAAGGAATTTGAATTGTTATTTATGCGTTTACTTATTAATTTGCCAAATGTCATTTTAGAAGTCAGCTTAGTCAAAAAGCAATTATACCAAACATATATAATAAGAAATCATATGTACATGACATGTTTAATAAAGTATAACCTACATTTGCAGAACACTTAACCAGTTGAAATAAATCAAAAAAGGATAATTAAGTCTAGTGATAAAAGAAATAATATTAAATTTTACTGCTGTTTTTCTATTTTGTTTTTTGAATATTTTATAGTGTATTAATGGAAGCTAGCTATTGTAGTTGCAAATTATTCATGCTAAATAAAGGTTATTAAACTATGCACCTGGAAAATTATTCATTATGAATTAATTAATTCTTCTTCTTCTTCTTCTTCTTCTTCTTCTTCTTCTTCTTCTTCTTCTTCTTCTTTAAAATAAAAAAATGTGCTGTAATTTGCCTGATATATATGCTGAAATTACAAATTTGTGAACATATGTTGAACCCTACAAATTTATTTATTTATTTTTACACATGTACACTCCACTAATATTCTGTTTCCAGTTTGATCTCAAGCTGAAAGTCACTGATTTTAGATGGTTAGATTTCAGTACACGTCATTTTTGGTCATCAGTTTGTGCTTTTAATTTGATAAAGTGAATAAAACTAACAATTCCTTGATAATAAGATCTTAACAAATGCATAGTCTTCAATAACTATCACAATTTTATAAATAAAGATTTTATTATAAATGTGATTTGTTCATTTTCACTGGAGCAGACTGTGGATGTAAATGTACTAGATTATGAATGAATATAATCATCCAGAAATAATCCAAAATAAACTTGGAATTAAATAGTTTCACGATTTGCATAGATTTGTGTGACTGATATTTAGGGATGGTGTCTGCTACATTATAATGTAAGAGATCAGCACAGGTAACACAACCCTCTTCAGCCTTCAGGAAAAGCTTGTTAATGATTCGAAAAAAATCAGAACCCTTGGGATTTTGCCAATATTACTACTCGTTTTTTTATCACGAGGCAAGGAGCTATCAAATAATCCCCTGCTGCTCAAAATACCAAGGTGTTTTGGAGGATTTTGGAGTGTGAGAATTTATTATAAGTACTATGCCTGTGCGTGGCCTGGAATTACCCAAAAACTTTGTCAACCCTCACAGTTACATAACAGGTTAAAGCAGAGCTAACAAGGCTTCCTGATTCTGTTTCTGTTACAGCATGCCACATACCATTCAATCGTGCAGTAAATATGCTTCTGTTTCCTTTCAGCCAAAAGCTTATTTGGGAATAAAGTTCACTTGCCTCTCACTGTCAATCCCATGTTGATTTGTGAGTGCATGCATCTTTCATGGCAAACAAAGTTCTTAATGTTTCACTTCGTATCATAAAACCAATGGTGGGATTTCATGAGTCTGTCAGTCAAGCTGTTTTGGGATTTAGGCTATATAATAGGGCACTTTTTTCATCAATCAAAAGTTTAAACAGAAACAGCTCAAATGTATCCAACCCTTGGGTTATTGAGTCACTCCTAACATGTCTGAGGCAGCTCAGTGCCTCTAGGGAAGACGCTGGCCTGCCAGTCAGATAAGTTTGAACATGTGACTCACACTGGCGGAGAGCTACAGCAAATCAGCAGCAACCAATGTGAGCAGTCTGTGTAAAGGCTGGTTTATTTAAAGGCCAGAGAGGGCATGGGACAACCTGACTGAGCACCAGGACTCCTCTGCAAAGACCTGGACCCCAGCTCTGAGTCAATATGGCTGACACAAATGTTAGAATCAGTGGGGGGGCAGTCAGATTTGGAGCCACTTATGGAGGCAATCGTCTGTTCTCAGGGGCCAAAGGAGGTGGAGGTTCTAGCATGGTTCTGTCCCGTTCATTTGGAGGGGCGAGGGGCACAGGAGCTGTCGGAGGAGGTCTTGGTTTGGGGTTTGGATTTGGAGGTCTAGGTCTGAGTGCTGGTGCAGGTGCTGGTGGAGCAGGTTTCGGCTTGGGTGGTGGCGCACTTGGCTTAGGTAGTGGTTTGGGTATGGGGGTTGGAGGCAGCAGAGCTGGCAGCTTCAGGGCTGGTGTGGCTCCACTAAGAGCACGTCTGGGTGGCCGTGTCTTCAAGATTGGAAGTTATGGTTTTAATCCATCTTTCTTGAGTACCAGCACAACAGTGGATGCAGGTGTCAGTCCGGTACCCACCATTGACCCCACACTCCCATCCATGGACTGCGTGCGTATCACACGCTTGAAGGAGAAGGAAGAGCTGCAAGTCCTTAATGACAAATTTGCAAACTTCATTGATAAGGTAAGGCCACTTGTCACAATGGTACTATTAATCTTAAATCTTTTGTACCTCTGAGGAACATGATTTGACCCAAAGGAAAAACTGTTGTATCTCTGAGAATCCAGGTACATTAGCATTCGTAAACAAATCTTTATTTTTGGACAGTCTTTTATTTCTTGCTGAAAATGTAAAGCAAAAAGATTTGTTAGTCTTTAGAGCATTTGTCTTCCTTTGAAACAATTAATGATTTCTCTGTATCTTCAAAATAGTTTAATTGTCTTATTTTGTAGAGATTTCTGCACCAGAAAAGAAAAACTATAGGAAGAGTCAAGAAACATGCTCATGAAATTAAAAAAAATTGCCTCCAGGAGAAGGATCATACTCATTACAACTGTCACTTAATCATGATATTTATTGTAAACTTGTTATAAACCCCTAATCCTGAAGTTCTGTGACCAATTTGATTCAGGCTCGGTCACTGGAGCAGCACAATGCTGTACTCAGAGCCAAGATTGGCATGTTTACCAATCCTGAGCAGGGTGGTCCTGCCAGCACCAGCATACTGCTCACATCAGCTATAGGAAACTACAAAGCCCAAATTGATGCACTTACTGCCAATAAAGAGGCCATCATTGCTGAGATAGAACACTATAAAGGCATCATCGCTGACGTGCAGGCCAGGTAGGAAATGTGTGTTAGAATATGAATGAGAGCTATATATGTGAGTTTGTATTCCGATTGGTGCGGGTGACGTGCAATAAAACATTTCTTACCTGACTTGTAAGATATGAAGAGGAAATGGCTCAGACCAAATCTCTGGAGATAGAATGGAGCACTTTAAAGGAGGTAGGAAAATTTTCCAGAAATTTTGATTTTAGATTTAATTTAGAGTAAACATGTACTACTGATAATTACTGTATATTGATATTTCATGGACCTACACAAAATAGGCAATAATATTGAAGAAACCAAGAGGTCATTAAAAGGCTTAACATGATACTACCAGCACCATGCTATAATGGATGCTTTTACGCTTTTAGATTTATGATATTTCATTTTCAGGTTGTTACACTGCAAAATGTTTGAGGGAGGTGAATATTCATTTGATGCACTGTATATTAATCTTTTTTTTAACAGGAGGTGGACAACCTTTACCTTACAATTTTTGAACTGCAAGCTGGTATCAGTGGGCTGGAAGATCAGATTGCTCTGTCAAAGCAGGTGTATGATACTGTGAGTACACACAACCCCAAACACACTCCACCACCCCCCACCCCCCGCCCGCCCGCACGCACGCACGCACGCACACACACACACACACACACACACACACACACACACACACACACACACACACACACACACACACACACACACACACACACACACACACACACAAACATTTATTTTATGTATTATATAAATTGTGTTTTCTTGTGACATGAAAACCATCTCACAGTGTGTGTGGTGTTTGTACTTTTCAGAAAGTTAAAGAGGTCAGAAATATTGTGACTGGCAGCATGAAGTCAGCTGTCTCCATCTCAGTGGATAACGCAGCACAGGCGCAAGACCTCACCTCTGCCCTTGGAGACGTTAAAGCTCACTATGAAGCTCTGGCAAATCGCAGCAAACAGGATGCACTTCTCTCCGTGCAGGACAGTGTACGAATCCTTGCTCCAGATCCTCCTTAATCAAACAGCAACAGTCAGATCAGTCGAATTAATTCAGATCAAGATTTTCCGCCTAAATTACACTTTACGATCATTGTACACAGTGTAAACGTATACAATTTGTATGCCTGTGTCTCCCCCTAGTGGACGTTTAAAGAATATAATATAATATAATATAATATAATATAATATAATATAATATAATATAATATAATATAATATAATATAATATAATATAATAGAAAAATTTATAAAATAGAAAAAAACTCTAATCTATTTACTCTAAATAAGAGTTTTGCAATTTAGGATTTATTAGGATTTACTTCATTTATTATTCAGTTGTGACCTGGAACCTAAAAGGGATTAAATATGATTTTATGTCATTAATCTCCACAAAATAGATAAATTAACTAAAAGGTTCTAACTCAGCATGGTGCTACTATCAATATCGGTTGTAATACTGGTTCTGCAGTTTTTAATATGTTTTGTTAATGATATTATTATATATTATAAAATATAATATTTGCCAATGTTTTGTGACTGTAGATCTCCATGATGGCCATTTCAACTCAGCCCAATATTCAATCCCTCACTTCAGCCAAAGAGGAGCTGCGAGTCTACAAACTACAAATTGACTCTGTGCAGAGAGAAATTGACCGACTCAAATCACTGGTGTGTACTTACTTACATTACTTCATTTTTAATTTCATACTTCTTAATTTTTTGCAAATCTAGAGGTAGTCACTATCATTTTTCAACTTTTTTATTATCTTTTGTCCTGTATATGTAGCTTAAGTACAATTTTAGCAGAATTTAATTTCCTGGTACTGACAAAAAAAATGTATGTATGTATAATTTTTGAAAAAATTTAAGAAAAAAAAAAAGACATTCCAGTAGTCTTACCTCTAATAAATGAAATTCGGATTTAGAGTTTAATTTAGAAATTTGTGCTTTAAACAACAATACTGGTGGAATTGAAGAACTGGACTTAGACATTCATTATTAGGTTTTTAGTAAGCAGAATTTTTTAGTTGTTGGTAATTATACATGTGACACAGGTAGAGTAAAAGGTTTGAAAGTAATCAACAACAACATGGCTGAGTGAGAAGATTCCTCACAATAGCATTACTTTTATCTCTATATCTAACAATGAAGTGTTTGTGTGTGTGTGTGTGTGTGTGTGTGTGTGTGTGTGTGTGTGTGTGTGTGTGTGTGTGAGAGAGAGAGAGAGAGAGAGAGAGAGAGAGAGAGAGAGAGAGAGAGAGAGAAAGAGAGAGAGAGAGAGATTGTGTGTGTGTGTGTGTGTGTGTGTGTGTGTGTGTGTGTGTGTGTGTGTGTGTGTGTGTGTGTGTGTGTGTGTTTTGTGTATATTTGTTAACTGGATGATGTTTTTTTTCCTCTTCCAGAACACCCAGCTAGAATCACAGGTAGATGATGCTGAATCTCACTCCAACTCACACATAGACACCTACCAGGAACAAGTGGATGTGCTCAAGTCCCAGCTGGATGACCTCAGAAAGGTTCTTACTCTCATCTAAGGCTAAATACAGCTCTATAGCTTAGCGTGTTCTTGGTTTACTTACCCACTTCTTTTCTGTTTGATAGCAAATTACACATTACGGACAGGAATACCAGGAACTTCTGGCCAGCAAAATGTCTCTGGATGTTGAAATCACAGCTTACAAAAAACTCCTGGATGGTGAGGAGAACAGGTACAGGCATATTCTACAGGTTTTTCATTCTGGTTTGCTAAAATATGGAAAAAAATAATACATGCCAGGTGCGATTACTTTACGCCTAAACATAAAAGTTAATAGTCTGATAAAGATTCTGGGATTTTGCAAGTTGATTAGATTAGAATGCTCCAATACAATATTTCAGCTATAACATTTTTCAGGTCACAGAATATTTAATAATAAACATTTCTTGTACTTATGTACTTATATATGTTCTTTGGGTAGATGATTACATTTTAGAGTAAAATTTAAAAGCAATTCATTGAAAGTGTAACTGTAACATAGTTTTTTGTTTTGGAAGCATTTCTCACTCAGCCATGTGTTTCTAAATGTCAGTTTGTGGTCATACAGAATGTCATTGTGTGTGTGTGTTGTGGCAGGTTGAAGTCTGGGGGTGGTGTCACAGTGCATATGTCTAAGACAGCAGTAGGAGGAGGTGGAGGAGGAGGTGCTGGAGCTGCTCTGGCTTTTGCTGCAGGAGGAGGCGGAGGAGGAGGAGGGTCTGGGCTTGGAGGTGGATATGGCTATGGTATGGGCATGGGTGTAGGAGGTCTTGGAGGTGGCCTTGGAAGTGGTTATGGAGGTGGCCTTGGAAGTGGTTATGGAGGTGGCCTTGGAAGTGGTTATGGAGGTGGCTTTGGAGTGGGAATGGGAGGAGGAGGAGGAGGAGGATACGGGCTAGGAACAGGTGGGAGTAGCTATGTATCCTCCAACTTGAGCAGCAGCTCTCGTAAGTATTTTTCTCTCCATTAATTATTACTTTTTGTAACTCCACTGATTCATGTATGTCTGAATAATTTTAAATTATAATATAATACAAATAGAAAAGCTTAAGTTGATTTAATATTCATTAGGAAAACATTTGGTCTTTAGCAAATCAATTAAAAAGAGAGTAATTCATGACATTCTCTTTTCCCTTCCTCAGTCTCAACCAGTGTTTACTGAAGAAACTGAATCATCCAGCCTCTTTAACACTGAGCCACAAAAACAGCAGCGTCGGCCTGAATACTGCTTCCTGAATTAAACTCCAGCTCTTTTTCTTTCTTAAGCCTTTACTATCTTCCAACTGAACAAATACTTCAAGTTTCTACAGCTCTATAATTTTGGGTTATTTTCCTCTTTACATATTCAATAAAGCATTTCCTACTTTTTAAATTCATAATGTTCTAAGACTTAATAAAACAATGCTCAAATAATGATGTAGTGTATTTTATATTTCCTTCAAATGTGAGATGAGCTTAAAAACATGGACTGTTTCCTCCCTTTTGATTTGCCAGGTGCTTTTATCAAAAGTGGCTTAGAAGTGAGACAGAATCCAATATAAGCATAGACTCATGTGGAAAAAAGTCCTGAAGCCTTAATTGTTCTGCAGTTTCATATAGAATTTATTGATAAAGTTTACATTTTAAGTAATGAGGTGTTTTTAAGAGTTCAGTGCTGAGCGGTTGGAGGTTAAACGTGTTATTGAGGCCCAAAATAAACTATACCACACAGTATAATCTAATCTAATTTACATGTGTGTAGGCTTACAAATGTGTAGGCTTCACTTGTCTGATACTACTAACATGAGCATAAAATCTGGTAAACAGAATGACCCCTTTCAGCACCACAAACTTAAGTATGTGTGAAAAGGGTGTAAACATTGTCGTTGATGTTGTCACATGCTGTCACAATCCAGCTCAAGGGAAATGTATTGCTCAAGAATTCTAGGAGTGTCTTCAAGTGTCTTAATTTGTGACCTTTTACCATGTTCTGTTCATTTTCAGTTCACACTTAGCATTTATTTTTGTAATGATCCTTCTTACAGTCAAGTGTGATGTGGTGTAGGTGTTTGTAGATTCAGTTTTTTTTTGCTTGTTTTTTGTTTTTAATAGAGCATCAGTAAGATAATCTATTATAAAAGTTAGAACTTACATTAAGCTTTTAGATTGAAATCTATCAATTTTATTTATAGAGTTCATTTCATATGATCAGCACACGTAAAGATATATTCTAATTTCAGGGTGATATGAGTCGCTCAACACGAGAAAACCATCTCTCCAATGATAAAATTTCCTTCACTAAAAAGAAATAAATAGAACAAATTAAAGTAGCAGCATTTTTGCACGATCCTAACTATTATTATTTATATCATTTGTATGAGCTTTATATTTTTGTACATATGTTAAATGAATAAGTAATAATAATATTGATAAATGAATAACAGCCTGACATGTAGAAGAAAGAGAAATAACTGTGAGGAACTTTATGTGTAGACTTTTCTCCTGTCAATCTATTAAAATCCAGTGTAGTCTAGAATTTGGAGCAGAATTGCAGATTTTTGTTCAGTTCTGTGAACAACTGCACACGTGTAGTAGCTTTGTGGTGGTGTCCTAACCTGTGTCCGGCGCATGAGCACACGGATGTGGTGAGGTTCAGTTTGAAACAGGAAACAGCATCTTTCGCCCTGTGCTTTTTTTTAATCTAAGACTGGAAGTGAGTGAAACAGTGACACAGAATAAACGCACCCTAACACGCCATTCAAGGTAACTTTTTTTTTATTTATTTTTATTATTTTTATTTTTTAAATACTCTTGTTTCCAATATTAAACAATGAATGTTATTTAACGTGATTGACCATCGAATCTTGATGGCATCAGTAGAAGCTTTTCTAAATAAGTTACATTTATAGAGAGTAATAAAGGCGTTTAGCAACAAGGTAAAGCCGAGAAATCATATAATCCCCAAGTTTAATCGGTTACATCCGTGTATAACTCAAGGAAGGTTTATAAAGTGATGATCATTTTCAAATTTTCACTGATTCATAACTAAAAGATGGAACTAAAAGTAATGGCGTCTCGTGTATCCTATTATAAAAAAAGGAGAACTTTGGGTGATTTACTTCACTTGCATACAAACGAAATGAGGTGTTAATTAAACTAGCTAATTGCTGCATGGTTATTTTGTTATACTTAAACCTCTCGATTGGACTTCTCAGTGTTTTACTTTCAGTCTCGCAGATATTTAAAGCATTAGCATGGGATTATCTTACATTGCAAGGTGAAAGTGTGGAAACTGTGTTGTAGCTCTGCTTTATTTTGTTTAAAAAAACAACAACACACCTCTAGACATCCTTCAGTGTTAACAAGCATGTACAACATCTCACACACACAGGATATTGTCTTCTGGTCAATACTGAAACTGTCTTGTCTTTAATCTATAGGCTCCTAAGTGCAGCTCTCTGTAATGAAGCACTCGAGTAATGTCTTCTTAGGGTCTAAGGGTTAGGAGAGAGAGCAAAGAACTCAAATACAAGGACTATTTTTAAGCCTTTGATTTAAAACCTCGGTTTAAATGTATTCCTTATAATACAGCTGCTGAATTCTCACTTTATATAAACACACTTTTTTAAAATTCATTATCGTTTCTGTAGTAACAACTCGTTCACAGGGATGTGTATAATAACATGGCCTGTATATAGTCTAAACTTAATATCCAGCAGATTAAAAGATGTTGTTTTAGCAAAATAATGAAGGAATTGTTGATATGGTGAAAGATTCTTTAAGATGATGTCCATTTAACTTTCACAGAAGGAAGCTCCAGTGTCAGCATTTCAAAATCAGTATATTTTCCTTCATGGGTAAGTGTTTAAGAGCAGAAGGCTTTTGGTTTCTTTGTAAGGTGACAAGCTGCGTTTTGCTTTTATTTTTATTTTTATTTTTTTGTCTTAATGTCAAGAGAAATAAGAAAAGAGGGTGGTGTGTAACTGTTGACTCACTGTCACAGTTGTGATAACGTTAGCAATAAAAAAAAAGGAAATAACTTTTAGTTATTACGACTGTTCCAAGATTTGCTGTTATTGGAAAATACAACCTGGACACTGCAGCTGCTTCAACACCACTCAGTGGTTGATTATTTTCCTATAACAGTATGGCATTGCATCTTGTATTCTGTAATAATTCCATTTGACATTCTGTACTGTGAAAGAAAAAACAGGTTTCGACAGTGTAGTGCATGTAGCGTAAGGCCACGTAATATATTCTCATGACCTGTTTAATGCTATACTAAACATCCCTACTATGCTTTTGGTATGTACTTTTGTGCAGGCCTATTAGCATTTTTGTAAAATATGTCAAATAAAAATGTAAAATTTCTTTCGCTGGGATCAAAAATCGTTCACTCAGTCGAATATTTGTTTATTTACAGTTTTATTTTGAAGCTATGATTGAGGTCACAAGTCAGCAAGGTGCTGTCCTTGCCTTCATGTCTCTCTCCACCGTGGGCTTCATCTGTGCTCTCTGCATGCGCTGTAGAAAGAAATCTAGTAAGTGCAATTCAACACACATTCTCTTTACATGTCGCCATGAACATGCATTATTACTGGTGGTAATATTTATTTATTTATTTATTTATTTTTGGTACAGTGATTGTACAGGAGAATAGCCAACTTTATATTCCACAAATACTGTAAGTTGTCTGATATTTTTTCTGGCGCCTTTATAATGAATAAATAATTAAATAAATAATTAATCGTTTATTTATTTATTTATTTTTCTCTCATTTAAATGCTATATGTATAAATGATAGTGGGATTAAGGTGTATATTTTCTATTCCGGCTTTATCCAGTCACAGAGAGGGGAGCAGGTTTGCTGTGACAAAGTCAAAAACAGGTTAAGAACTTTTTATTTTTATAATTAAATATTGAATGTGCATTTTTTTTTGCGAATAGACTAAAACCTGTACCACTGCCAGTATTACTGCGTGATACAAATAAATAAATAAATAAATAAATAAATAAATAAATAAATAAATAAATAAATAGTCAAACATTTCTAATTTAAAAAAAAAGAACATTTAAAATACAGAGGTTTAGTACATAATGATGAAAGTTTTGTCCATGTTAAGATAGAAGTCTTTCACTGAGCCAGCGTCTTTGTTCAAGCTATATGTCTATGTTGTATTGAGTGCCAAAAGTGCTCCTCAGAAATGCAGCACATTTTGTAAAAAAAACTAAAATGCTGTTTGAGTAACTAAGATTCGGTTCACTAAACGTAAATAGCATAAAGCCATATAATAAATAGAGTATATGAATGTGACACTCGTGCAATCATAGACAAGTTTATAATTTCCTTGAAGCTCTAAAACTAGCCCCATTCGCCTCTCTACTTTGTGAATGGTACTTCACCTTCCTTTTATTCTTCTTCATCTTGACATTTGTCAACAACATACAGTTATACAGAGTAGCATACTGTTTGATACTAAATTGCAATCTGCCTTAAATATTTTTACAGTAATGTGTGCAAACCAGATTAGCACAAATCCACCTGAGAGCTCAGGGTAATGTATTGCTCTTACATTGACCTTATCCTGAATCAGTTCAACTCGGATCATAATTAGCAATTAAATCACTCTTCTAACTCGCATTGTTTTATTTCCACAGGAATGTTGCACACCCATCTTATAGGCAGCTGGATTGTAAGTACTACAAAAAGAAATTATATTTTGAAGCTGAAATGATCAGCAAACACACTGTAAATTTCATGGCTTATTTCCCAGCAGCTGTCCCGGACCTAGAGGGAAGTTACCAGAACATTGCAAAGTGTAGGTTTATGTTCCAGCTGTAAACTTCAGAATATTTACTCATGTTATAAATAATTGTACGCTACATCTCTCTTTCATTTTATATCACCTTTTAACAGCAAATCGTGGCAGTATGGAACCCACCTATGTGTAAGTCATGCACTTTATCTGGAGAAAATTAGGGGTGGTTTTAGGTCGGTGGTTAAAGCACTGTGCAGGTGGACTGAAGTACTGAAGCCACTGTGTGCCTTGTTTTGGAAAACGGTGCTCACACTTTCTGTAAATGGAAGGAGTAAATTTAACAGGTTGCCAATGTGACAGCAGCAAGTGTAAAAACAGCTCAGGCAAAAACAGGTAGGCAGAGCAGGCCAGAGCTTTACAGTAAAATGACGGCACTTCATCTTAAAAAAAAAAAAGTAAAATAAAAGTTTAGAACACTGCAAAAATTTATATTGTAGTTTTTCTATAATCTTTAATTAATAGATTAAAATGAAAGTGGTACAAGCAGATAATTAATCCCATTTATAGACATGTTTTAAAAAAGCATACTTGTTTTTTCAAGAATATATTTTTCACCAGATTCTCGTGTTCAAGAAGAAAAATGTATCATATTTATTCTTGTATGCAAAAGTCTTACTGTATTAATAAAGCACATTCTGGAATAGGTTGAGGAATAGGCTACATATTAATATTAAAAAGAACAGACAATAGTCTATAAAGAATAAGCTAATGTTCATCTGTTGTTTTTAATAAACTTTTTTTTTTTAAAAATTATTAGTGTCTCTAATAATTCTCACATTACTGCGTGCATTAATGCATACCAACAGGATGGAAGAGTATTACAGTATTATACTTTTATTTAATTTAAATATTATAATATATTTGTGTAATATATACAGTGTACAAGTCTGACATGTATGACATTTGGCTTCATGATGGCTACAATATCTAGTTACATAACTTCATAAGTTAACTTTGTTTTAAGATAATGCAGTCATACAATATAATAAACCATTAAAAAAATCTATCTGAGATACTGAACTCAACATGGTTTAGGGTGACTGTGTTATTGTTTGTGGTTTGCTCAATGCTTACTTAGGTGCTAATCATAAAAGCTAAGCATTAACCTTTAAGCTCTGGTTTAAAATCTAAGTGACTTTCTAGAACAAAGATAGCGAAACTATGCCTTTACTCTTTTTTCCTGAATAACCAACTAATTTGTTCCTATCCTAATTTGTTTTAGAGACCCGATAGCAACACCACCTGACGAAAGCAGTGCTCTTAATAATGGTGAGTACAAACACCACATTCTCTCTTTACCCTCAAGCCGTATGTCAATTGTATTTAAATGAGAGATGAAAGGAAGTGTTAAAGGCCTCTGCGCTATTGAGTGAAATGTCACGACAAAACCACGGCGTCTGAAATCTAGATGAAGATCAGAACAAGCGTTCTGCTGTAACTGCAGGATTCTGGTTGTGTTAAAATAGTCCGTCTACCCTGAAACGTTACAGATGTTTGTAAATGTAAGCAGTTTTTCATTTGTTAACTCTATTTTCACTAGTGTGTGTGTGTGTGTGTGTGTGTGGGGGGGGGGGGGTTGGGAAGAGTAGAAGAGATGGTTAGGGGACTACCTCTACTAATACTACTATATGCAACTGTATTTATTTTATATAGATAGTGAGTATGCAAATATTTATCGACCACAAGAGATCAAACACGACTCATCAGGTGAGTACGATAACATTTTTATGCATAGCTTTTCTTTAAAAACAAAATTATAATATATATAAAGTGTTGTAGTGATTGTGTGATTTGTTTGATCTAAAACCAATCAAAAATGTTCTTTTTGCCCATGTTACAGAAGATTATGAAAACACAGACTTCCTGCATACACACAAAACAGATGATAACGGTAATGATACAGTACTGACTTCTTATTTATTGATTAATCTTGATGGTCATGAGTTCTAATACAGCGACACTCACATTATTCTTTATCTTTCTAACAGATGAATCAGATTACGTCAACATAGAATCGACTAACTAACAAAGTTAATAAGTTTTCAACTGTTAGAGTAGATTAAATATCCATTGGAACAGATTTGTATATTTAATAGCACAGAATAACTAATATAATGTTTCATGGTTTTTATGTTGGACTTGTATGAACTGTTGGAAAAATTGATTTAATAAAGGCACATGCCACTGAAGTGTACGCAAATTGAATTTATTCTATTTTTAATTCTATAAAAAGTACACAAAAAATACAATATTCTCTTTTATAGCTGTTATAATGAGCATTTCCTAACATTTCTCTTTATATTAACTAAAGATTTAATTATACGTATATGATTTTAATCTTTTATGATGTAATGTTTTATTACATCTGTAATTTTCCTGCAAAAAGATTTCCCTAGTATGAGCCATGATTACTTTTAATCATCGCAGCAGCTGAAAATGTATGTTGGGATTTTAAAATAAATGTTAAGCACTGCTTTGAAAGCTATGGACTACTTATGGGATTAGATCTTCTAGCATGTTTCTACAATTTCTATTTTTATACACACATTTTAGACATTTTTAGGTGTTGTCAATTGTTGCTTTCATATGTTAAAGATTGTGTAAAAATATCTCAACACTTTTGCCCTTTTAATTAGAATAATATACAGAATGAAATTAGAACATGGCAGTTCAAGTATTTCTCAACCACACGAGTCAAGTAAAGGTGTTGAACAAATACGGTGCACTGTATAGACTGGAACAAGAACCTTGACGTTAATGCAGCTTTAGGAAAAGAAGAAAAGCCATCTACTGTACACTGAATGCTATTTAAATATGAAACTGTCAAACTGGAGGATCCTTTGTAGGCTGAGATTGGACTACTGTACACCTATTTAATTAAAATTAATTCTCTAGATAAGGAATTGAATCAAGAACCTGAACGAACAAACTTGGCACTAACAAAGTAGTCAATTGAAGACAGAGTTTCACACTACAATAAAATATCCTCAGCCAATTACTGAATCATCACTTATTCTGGCTAAACTAATCCAGACCCAAATTTATCTATTAGTAAATCTTGTTTTTATTTATTTATTTTTAAAATACAGCATATGCAACACAGGGTCCTGCTCATCTTATACTGTAGAAGCTTTTTTTTTTTTTAAATTCCAAGTTACCTCAGGCATCTTAATCTACTCCTTTAAGAAACTAATAAAAATGGGGGGGGGGGGGGGGGGACAATTAATAATATAAAAAAAATAAAAAGAGCCAGTGCGCTTGGTGTAAGCAACTGACTCACTATTTATGAGAGAGAAATAACATTTAATTATTAACTACATTTCAGATTAAAATGGGTAAAAGGTGTGTGTGTACGTACACGTGTACAAGGAGAAGCCATTAAACTGACAGCATTTCAATGTGCAAAAGAAAGACGAGTAAGTGAAAAATTGTGTTTTATTGAGCATTTCTTTAAACTATTTACAGTTAATATGTACTCAGTAAAAATTACTTTACTGACAGCCTTGAATCTCAGGATAGATGTTGAGTATGAAGCAGTAGGATTTAGCTGGCCTCGGGGGCTGCAGTCTTACTGCAGAGACGTCCTAACAGTCCAGCAAGCTGGAGCAGAGAGTTCACTCCTTCTGTTATCTTCATGTGGGTATAGCCAATCTCCTGAGAACGATACATCATACAGTATTAGTATGGTAGTGGTATTAGACCAAGTGGGAAATAATTCATTACGTGATTTCTAAAAGCACAATATACTTACATTACAGCTACTCAAACACTTCATAGTATATTTATTGCAAATAAAAGCTGATTAAGAGGTTAAATGGCTAGGGCACCTTAATATTTGATGATAGTATTTATAACAAGCCTCTGTGTTATGTTTTAAGTGCCAGGTTGCAGACTGGTGTTGATTATACAGAGTCCAGTATTAACACCAAGTGAGCAAATAGCAGTGTTTTTGACTTAGATATAGAACTCAGACATTCATGGACCAGTTACATAAAAATTTATTTTTTGCACTAGGATTTGGGGGACTGGTGTGTGTGTGTGTGTGTGTGTGTGTGAGAGAGAGAGAGAGAGAGAGAGAGAGAGAGAGAGAGAGAGAGAGAGAGAGAGAGAGAGAGAGAAGAACAAATTTTTACCTTGATAAACTCCAGTTTCAGGTACTCCGGCATTTGTAACGTCTTACACACTCTGAAGATGTTCCCTATTATATCTTCAGGAGAGTAGCCGAGTGACCAAAGCTGTGATATTATCTAATGAACGAGAATTTGAGATTTAACACCATTTACTTTTAGTGTGCATTCCTACTGATTTATGATTACAGAAACATGCTGACATTACCTTGTAAGCCTCATCGATGTTGCCGGTGACACAGTGTTCAAGCATGTTTTTAACCAGTAGGGGGTGTGGTTCATCACATACCTGAACAAAGATCATATGCATTTTGTGAGAGGTTTTCCCACTTACTTTACACGTTTGGGTTAATTATTTGGTTGAAGGGGACAAAAAAACCAAGACCCACCTTAAACACATTTTCACTGTTGATAAAACCAAATCCAGAATGTGTGGACTGCAGGTTGTTTAGTGCCTGAAACACACAATGGTTGTTATTTAAGACAGTGAAGATAAGATGTGATAGACCTATTAATTGTTAACTATATTAGCTTTGGAACACGTCTTGATGTCTGGTCTTATTTAAGTGAAAAAATCCATTACTTGATATTTTTTCCTTTCACTAAACTTCTCCTTTGACAAAAATAACTGTTCAGCAAACAGTTTGTTCACCAACCTGTCTCATGTCTCCTTGGGCGGTGAAGATAATGGCCTCCAGTCCATCGTTGGTGGTG
Source organism: Tachysurus fulvidraco (assembly GCF_022655615.1). Lineage (NCBI taxonomy): Eukaryota > Metazoa > Chordata > Actinopteri > Siluriformes > Bagridae > Tachysurus > Tachysurus fulvidraco. The sequence continues at coordinate 7,353,835 of NC_062538.1, read as the reverse complement.
TGCAGGTTCTCCTTCTCTACCACCTCCATCAGCCGCATCATGATCTGTTCGTCCCTCAGCTTACTGTAGCGCAGCACTGCACAACGTGACTGAATTGGCTCTAGAGGAACAGACCAGAGTCACATAGTAGGATCTGGGATTATAAGTATGAGACACTTGTTCATGGACCTTGAATTGGAGCTTGCACTCTGTAGACATCTAAAGTAATCTTTAAAAATGTGGCTTGTATTGTGGACACAAAACAAAAAAGGTTTACAAACACAGACAGGTCACTCACCTATAATTTTATCTGATGCATTGCAGGCTAAAGCAAATCTGGTGGTTTTTGAATAGATCTCCATTGTTCTCCTCAGAGCTTGCTGTGCTCCATCAGTCATGCTTATTTCAGAAAAGGCATTGTATGCATATTTCACTTACACACATTTAAATAAGTGAATGGTGCTAAAAATTATGAACACACAATAGTGTGTGGGTTCGGGGATGTTTACCTGTCGGCTTCATCCAGGATGATGATTTTGTGACGTGCTTTGGGGAGAGTAACTTTTTGCTGAGCAAACATCTTGATCTTGTTTCGGACAACATCAATACCTCTGAAACAACAAGAACAACAAGTAAAATTTGGGGGAATTCCATACAAAGGTTTGGAATCAAATCTGCAAGTAGAAGATTAAAAAAAATAATAAATTAAATATATAAAATTATAGTTTGTCTATTCTATGTTGTCTCTTGACCAGACAAGTGTGTACTGTATTATGTATTGGTGACACAAAAGGACTACAGAATACCAGAAAAGTCAGGAACCAATGTGCTGAGCAAATATACAGCATGTGTAAATAAACACAAAATAAAAGTATATGTGGGATGTGGTAGCCTACTGGTTAAGGTGTTGGACTACCAATTGTAAGGTTGTGAGTTTGATTCCTATGTTCACCAAGCTGCCTCTCCTGGGCCCCTGAGCAAGGCCCTGAACCCTCAATTGCTCAGTTGTATAAAAATGAGATAAAATGTAAGTCGCTCTGGATAAGGGCACTTGCTAAATGCTGTAAATGTCATTATGTACTTTGACTCTCAATGGTTCCTGACTTTTCAGACTCTCTCTATACCAAGTGAAACTGATACTTATGAATACAGATTACATTTTATTAACACAAGGAATAAACAATCAGATCATTTAGAATTCATGCCATCCGTCACTGAATGCAGAGAACAGTACAGAAGACAATTTATGATAAAATCAAAATTCATAAATCACTACAATTTATAATAATAATAAAAAAAACCCTGTTTGTGTGTTTTTTTTCTCTAAAAGGGATTTAGCCCGATTTCATTCCAAGACACTGATTTAAACTTATTTATTTATACCATCATGAGGATATGTTTTTCATGAGTCTGGATAAGGCCATCTACAAAATACTGTACCATCAATGCGCTGCGACATTCAAAAATGATCCTCCTAAATAATAGACCATTCACAATATCAATAATATGAATCCGAGGTAGCTACCGATCATTTGAAGCATTTAGCTCGAGCACAGCGTCCTTCATCGCCGGGCCTAGAAGAGCTCTGGCCAAACACAAAATGCTTGTTGTTTTTCCAGTGCCAGGAGGACCCTGAAAGCACAACAAGAACACAGTCATTAATACACATACTTTTTTCTTATTTCGGTCGCTCCATGTTCTGGGTCGCCATTGCGGATAATCTGGTCGTATTAGACTTAGCACAGGTTTTACGCTAGATGCCTTTCCTGAACAACCCTCCTAATTTGTCTGGGCTTGGGACCGGCACTGAGAGTTAATTCAGGAGGCCGGTCATGATTACACATACTACTGTGATATAATTAACTGTTAAGTAACAAATTAAAAATGAAGGTCTACTTACGGCAATAATGATGTTGGGTACATTTCCCTCTCTGGCAAACACCTGTTTAAAACATCAAGCATATCTAAGACCATATTCTATAACTGAATCAATGAGATTCAAATGAACAGATTTATAAAATACATCATTTCTATGCACAATCCAGATAAATTAAAGGTAGGGTCTCAGATTTTTGAAAATGTTGACATATAAAATCACCAAAACAAACACGTCCCTAACCCAAATGGGTCCCACCCCTGTATTGATAGCTCGCTCACACCTACATACATAACCCAGGCAACTAATGGAAAGAAATGTGTCTATCATAGCTGAAGGGAAGAACAATACGATTGCAGATAAACAAATTAATATATAGAATTGTTGATATTTTGAGGTTCTCAGAGACAAATAACTTTATAATCAGGGATCTGCATGTCTCAGCTATGTAATAGTCAATGTGTTTTCTGCTACAGGAAAGACTTGACAGGATTTTATGTTTTCTGATTTCTTAATAAAAACCTGTGGGTTTTTTCCTCCTTAAATTTTAAGAGAAAGTAAAAAGAGCAGCCAATGAGGTAACAACAGTTTTCTTCAACCATAACACAAGTAAATTTAAGTGGACAACAAGCATGACTCTCTGTAAGTAATTAAAAAGGAAAAACAGCTGTGGTATCATTGGGAGAAAACTCTTGTCCCCTTTTTGGAAAATAATCCACTTTGGAGTGATAACAGTACTCTACTTTGCGTCAGACAGTCAGTAAGTCAAACAGTCAGACACAACTTTATCATCACTGCATAGTACAGGTACACAGCAACAAAATGCAATTTGGCATCTACCAGAAGTGAAAAGCTTAGCAATTGTGCAAATAGTCAAGTGCAGATAAATATGTAGCATATGAGCAGCGTGTAATATATAGTTTTATAGGTATATATGTAAACATGTGTACAGTGAATAAAGTTAAAGGCTATAGCAGTGCAGAGATGTGTGGACATTGTTAAAAAGTACAAGTAAATGGTTCTGAGGCTATGGCACTAAAAAAAATGTGTAAGCTGAAAACAAGTCAAATAAATAAATAAATAAATAAATAAATAAATAACACACACATATGAATGTGAAATATTAGGCAGAATGTATTTAAATGCATTGTACGTATAACTGTACAGAGGTTATATACAGTGTTTTTACAGTGTAGAGTTCAGTAGTGTATTGGTGGATGGACAACCTGCTGGTTCTGGTCAGGGGACATCATACACACATTATTTTATTTACTATTATTATTCTAGAACAACAGCGTGTTCAGCTAAGTTCATCAGTGTTCAGCTAAGTTCATCAGTGTTCAGCTATGTTCATCAGTGTTCAGCTATGTTCATCAGTGTTCAGCTAAGTTCATCAGTGTTCAGCTATGTTCATCAGTGTTCAGCTATGTTCATCAGTGTTCAGCTAAGTTCATCAGTGTTCAGCTATGTTCATCAGTGTTCAGCTATGTTCATCAGTGTTCAGCTAAGTTCATCAGTGTTCAGCTATGTTCATCAGTGTTCAGCTATGTTCATCAGTGTTCAGCTATGTTCATCAGTGTTCAGCTAAGTTCATCAGTGTTCAGCTAAGTTCATCAGTGTTCAGCTAAGTTCATCAGTGTTCAGCTATGTTCATCAGTGTTCAGCTATGTTCATCAGTGTTCAGCTAAGTTCATCAGTGTTCAGCTAAGTTCATCAGTGTTCAGCTATGTTCATCAGTGTTCAGCTATGTTCATCAGTGTTCAGCTATGTTCATCAGTGTTCAGCTATGTTCATCAGTGTTCAGCTATGTTCATCAGTGTTCAGCTAAGTTCATCAGTGTTCAGCTAAGTTCATCAGTGTTCAGCTATGTTCATCAGTGTTCAGCTATGTTCATCAGTGTTCAGCTATGTTCATCAGTGTTCAGCTATGTTCATCAGTGTTCAGCTATGTTCATCAGTGTTCAGCTAAGTTCATCAGTGTTCAGGTTAGTTCATCAGTGTTCATCAGTGTTCAGCAGGGTGTAGGCTTCAGCAGTGATGCTATATAAAAGCAGATCAGGTGGTTGGTGTAAAAGCTACATGTGTTTTCTGTCTCACCTCCAGTCTGCTGACAGTTTCTTCATTCCCAACTATTTCGTTCAGCTTCAGCGGTCTGTATTTTTCCACCCTAAACACGAAAGACAAGCCTGTTAGCACAAAGCTATGACGTTAGCACAAAGCTATGATGTTTACCGTACTCATTAACAACAATAACATCATACAACCGGAAGCGAACATTACCAGGGGAGTTCGTATGTGGTCGTTGAAGACTTGGTTGCATCTCCTTTTTTATTACTCTGTGCGTCTGACTGACTTTGTTCGCCATCAGCTTCTTTCATCTCCACTTCCATGTTGAATCCTTTGACATCAGACTTTCCCGCGCCACAGCAACCCAAGCAGCGCGGTCAAAGTGACGTCACTTCCGCTAACATGTCCCTACGCGACGAACGGAAGTCAGATTTATGTTTTGTTTGTTTTTTTGTTAAAACAGTTTAGTTCTCGTGTTTCAGTCACAGGAGCATTTGATGACTGAGATTATTGATTTGTGCTCTGGTATGGTTCTTATGGTCTCAAATATACTACCGTGACTTCTGGAAACAATTGGGGAAAAGACAGATATAAGGAATAAAACCATTAATAATATCAGTGGTAATATTAATACGCAGCAAAAAACATATATTAGCAAGAGTAGTTACCCTATATACAAGAAATGACATTTAATAGTCACTATACTTAATATATATATATAATGTGTGTGTGTGTGTATACAGTATATATATGTGTATACAGTATATATATATGTGCGTATATATATATATATATATATATATATATATTAGTCCATTAAACAGCTGTGAACTTTCAGAAGGTTGTGCAAGGTTCAATGTTCTCTTTCCTATGAAAGTGCAGAACACCGGACCGGTGGCTACAGTGATATGAAAAGATATGGCTGTTTATCAAGGTAAATTTTGTTCCACATATATATGTATATAATTATGTAGAACAAACCTTAAGAGCCCAAACCTAGATGTAGAGACCTTTTGCCAAGTCTCTATGAAATATTGAAAATATGAAAATATTGCCAAGTCAAGATGTTTTACACTGATAGACACTTACCCAAGAAGTCTAAGAGTAATAAAAATTAATTATTTAATTCAATTCAATTTAATTGTATAGCACTTCTAAAAATTCCCATTGTCTTAAAGCAGCTTTACAGAATTATGGAAACAGAAGAGAGAGAAAAAAAAGAAAGAAATATATATTATTAATAATAATAATAAGAAGAAGAAGAAGAAGAAGAAGAAGAAAATATAAGTATAAAAATACATAAATGAATATATTAAATTAAAGTTTAAAATCAATTTAAAAAAGATTAACTTAATATCTAAAATACTATACATCTATCTCTATCCCAATTATAAGTTTAGATGTGTACACACTTTGGTACACCCAATACAAAATTGGATATGATGTGTGTGTGTGTGTATATGTATATATATATATATATATATATATATATATATATATATATATATATATATATATATATGGACACAAAAACTTTAAAGTGTTAAAAGGGCATTTTATAATGCAAAAAAAAAAATTGTATCAGAAAATTGAATGTGAAATTACACCATATCCAACTTTGTAATGGGTGTACCAAAGTAAAGACTGTAAACCTCTTAACTTATTTTTTATTACACTCTTACTTGTATTTATTACTCTATTTTATTACACTTCTAGGTCTAGGCTCTGTAAGGTCAATCAAAAACATCAGTCTTTCGGTTTAGCCAATCATTCTTTACACCACACTACCCCATAGCTTAGGCATGTGCAGAATATGAGAGTTTATAAGCTATAGGTCTTTTGGCAGTCTCTCTGGTAAGTTTTAAAGTTACTAAGACTAAAAAACATAAATTCTGTTATATTACATAAAAAACTGCAAAGTTGTCTGTTCTGAAGACTTTCTTGTGCTTCTTTGCACATGTAAAGAGAGTCCACTATACACCCTGGGCATAAAACACATAAAACATTCCTGAATAATGGATTACATAAAAAAATAAATCAGCATTCAGTCTACTCATTATATGAAAGTTATCTAATCCTATTCACATGTTAATGTAAAATTTCTTGAAAAGAAAAATTTTGGTGAGAAAGTATTTATATAACAGTTTAAATAAATGTAATCAATACTGTTTATCTATGTACTTAAGACACTTTGTTAGGATAAGACTTTCCATAAACATTATGTTGAAATTCCCATGAATATCCTCCACCCCATCTGTTGAAATTCACACACTGACCATTGGTGAGTGGCAGCTTTGTGTATATAAGCCTGGATTAATCCACTTACTGCCCTAGCACACTGAAACCATGAAGGTTGCATTTGCACTGCTTCTCTGCGCTCTGTGTTTCCTGGGCCTGGATGCTCAGTGCCCAGAACCGAACACCCTGAAAGATGCTGAGGGCAAGAAAATCTGTGCTCGCATGTATGAAGACAGCCACTACTACTATGAACAAAGCTGTGGAGGAGAGTACATAGACGCCTATCCCAATGATGATGTTCCTATCATCCCATCGAGCTGGAACAACCGCATATCTTCTCTGGTGGTGAACAAGCTGTGCTCCCTGACCGTGTGGTCTCGCAGCAAGAAGAATGGAAGCAAGAGGAAGTTTTCTTCTGGCATTGTATACCGTCTGAAAGACGTGAAGCAGGGCCTGTTTGGAAGCTGGGAAAATGACATCTCTGGTTATTACTGCGTATGTTAGATGCTTCTGAAGCAAGCAGAAGAACAGAGACTGAAAATCAAACACTGAATGGAAAAAAATATCTATTAATTGTGCAAGATTTCAAAAAATACATTAATTGTGCAACCTTTCAAATGAAAATGTGCATACTTAAATGTTTTTATGTCGAATTAAATGTTAAATCTGTTTCATCTGCAATCTGATATTATGCTTTTTTGGGCTCCAAAAGTAGACAGCTTCAAAAGGAGCATCAAAAGGAGAACTAACTAAACTTGCTAAATTACAACCGTCACAATTCTACTATGAAAATATACCAGTATTTTAAAGACCCATAGATGTCTAGGCTTGTCTAAAGGATCAAGCTGAGTTGTGTGACTTCCCTGTAGCACACTTGCGTACCTTGCTGAGTGTAGCCCAATAAATGAACGAAAAGAACAGCTAATGAGGCAGCTGACATTAAAGTCCGGAGGTGGAATCTAGACCCCTGTTGTGATATCCACAACTCTAGGCCCACTGCTGACAGGCTGTGAGACAAGTGACAAAAAGATAGGACTTTCAGTTCCTTTGGGGGTGTGCATGCACATGACTGAGGAGCTCTCTGACAGGTTTAGTCTAAATCTCAGATCCAGTAAAACTTATATTATTAGAGATATGCAGAAGATTTTTTTCCTCTTATGTTTATTTTAAAAGAAATGTTTTATGAGCATTAGAGAGGTAGTGAAATCATGCTTGGGTTACTGAGTCTTGGGTAACAGGTAAATATTTGGAGGGGGGGGGCAGAAAAACAGACTGTATCTCTGGTGACTCTGGCGAGCCGCAGGCTCTTAGTAACAGCTAGTGAAGTGGTTTCTAGCAGATACATAACTAGAAACGAATATTTCAATAGCTTATATTGAACTGAATTTTGTTTTTTTTTAATAAGCTTGAATTAATAAAATAAGAACACTCCATTTTCCTTTCCTCCATCTATGATAGACAGACTCAATAGAAGGTCACACCACATGAAGTCTGGGACTCACCTATGCAGCCCGATATGGGGGGAGGAATAAACGCTAATTATGAGAGGAGGCAACCTTTCCCATCCCTCCTACCCACTTAACTCCTCAGTGTCTCCTCATTTGATTCTGTAACATTGGTAATGTGTGCTTCGTATAACCAACAATAAAACTCAATCTCTGCATTTAGAATCTTAAACAGCCTTGGAGCGTCTCTGCGGTAAGTCTGCCTCTAAACCTTAAAATACTTCTTCATTCAGAATGTAGAATATATATATGCGAATATGAATTTGAACCTTACATAATTCTTTAATGGGGATAAAAGAGGAAGGATAACAATAATAATAATGTAATATAAAATCTTATTTAAATGTGTAGGATTGTAATATTTCAATTGTGAATATAATTAAATATATGATCATGCAGAACATTTAGACTATTCATTTATCTATAAAAATGAAACAGTAAGAAAGGTATGTAAAAGAGTCAGGTATGCTGAATTAAATTTGTGCTTCTACTGAAATAAATCGTTAAAACCTTAATTCCATTTCACTTCATTTATTTCACCCCATTCCATCAAGCCAAGTTGTGGGATTTTATAGTGAAATCTCAGGCAGCAATACTGTGTTAATAATTTAACACGGCTTAAGCTACAATTAATATAAAAGGTTAGTGAAGGAAAATTGTGGTAGACATGGGACCCCGAGCAGCTTATTGGCAGCCTCATGAGGATGCCTGTACTTCTGCTGTGTTCTCCCACTGAGCCTCATGCTGCGTACGAGCAGCTGAGACCCAGACGGCCTCAACAAAACAATTACTGCTGCTCCACCTCACCCTGGCCTCTAATAAGGGGAGGGAAAAAGAACATTTAGAAAGCAACAGGTGAAAATTGATTTACCTAATTAAAAAAAGACAATGCACTCTAAAAAAAAGACAAGGTTTAAATGCACTCTTCTTTGAAATATGATACATTTTTGCTGTTCCTAAATTGCACGCTCAATATACAGCCTGGAACAAATCACAAAAACTGTAAATATCAAAAGAGAAGTTAAGGGTTTTTAAAATCATTCTTAAACATATTCATGTAATCTGTGACCATAGGAGTAAGCTGAACCACCTGCTAAGGATTGATCTTGGTTAAGACGTGTGCCAAGCAGAATGTCCAACAACATGGCCAAGATCGCAGAGGCTCGGAAGACAGTGGAACAGTTAAAGCTGGAGGTTAACATCGACAGAATGATGGTGAGAGACCAATATTATAGTACAGTCATCACCTAGACATCTCTCTACTCCTATTCTTGTTTATCCTTTTTTTTTTTTTTTTTACATTTCTGCCTAAAAGTCCTAAAGGATGTTATCTTATTGGCCCTCAGATAACCAGGTTCCTTTCTTGAGAGATGATTCACTAGTTTTCAAAAAGTTTACAGAATTCCATCCTCAAATGTTATTAAAGCAGTTAGTCATAACAAAAAGATAAAAATGAACCTCTGTAGTGTATTTTAATAAGTATAGGATGTTATTCTCTTAAGTGTCCAACATATAAAACATATTTTTTAGGTTTGTTCACTATTATGCAATAAGTGAATACAGAAGGACGTTTTATGAAGTTCACCTGCTGCTTTGTAAACATATTCATAACCTTCTACTCCTAGGATTACCAAATATTATTTTGATGGTGGTTTATTTCTGTGTGTGTGTGTGTGTGTGTGTGTGTGTGTGTGTGTGTGTGTGTGTGTGTGTGTGTGTGTGTGTGTGTGTGTGTGTGTGTGTGTGTGTGTGTGTGTGTGTGTGTATACGTGTATATGTGTGTGTGGTGCTGGTATGAGTCTGATGCAGTGTTATTGGGGATTTAATACTGTTGTTGTTTTTTTAGTCCTCTAGTTGCAGTGATACCAGCACGTGCGCACACACACACACACACACACACACACACACACACACACGCACGCACGCACGCACGCACACACACACACACACACACACACACACACACACACACACACACACACACACACAAACACACACACAAACCCTATTAGTGTCTCTGCTGTGATAAGAATGATAGACCTAATAACTCCCGTACAGCAATGTACTCATTTCCACCAACAGGGTATTCAGACGTTGGGCTACAGTCAATTGTAATTTATTTTTTTATGTACAGAATTATCCATTTATTCACATTTCCTACATTCACTATTTATCAGGTACAAGAACATACATATATAGGACATATATGTATATATTTGTACCTCTTTAGTGGTTAATAAGTGTAGATACAAGGTATGCATATCTAATAAATGGACCACTTAGGCCTTTTGATCTATTTGCCCAACTAAGTTTACATCTCCTTCTTCAGGTGTCTAAAGCAGCCGCTGAGCTGATGTCATACTGCGAATCTCACGCCAAAGAAGATCCGCTTGTCTCTCCTATGCCCAACTCTGAAAACCCCTTCAGAGAGAAGAAGATTTTCTGTGCAATTTTGTAGTTTCTTGTTATTTCAGTGAACACATTTAGATCAGCTTCATTTGTTAGGAAATTCAAAATTACTGTCCCAAACTCTTCTCTGCTTTGTTTTATAGTGACTTTTCCAGATTTTGTGGAACTTTATTTTCAATATAACCATTCATATATGGAAACATTTTATTGTATATAATTTGTTTGGTGTATATCTACTTACAGAAACATCACATATGTTTCACATGCGATCATAAGCTTTTCAAGTTTTGGTACATGTGAATTCTAGAAAATGACACAAAGTGTATGTGATAATGCACCAAATCATCTAGACTAAAAATAGTCTACATGTCTAAAAAAATCTTTTATAATATTGTCTGAATTTCACGTTTATCGTGTGACTCTTCATGTGATGTTTTGCCATATTTCTGTGAACGCTGCTGTCATTCTGTCACTCCTAAATGATTCAGCATTCTTTTAAAATGACGAGTGACTACACTGAAGACGCCCTCATGCTTACTGTATTTTTCACCTCTGCATTTTCATTTATAAGGTATGAAAAAGCCTCAGTCACAGTCACAACAAAGATCCAAGGTGACACAAATACTATAAATGTCAATCCGTTTTTTTCTGAGGCTTGTCAGTTCTTGTTATTACATGGAAATGGAAGATGTTATCTTAGATCTGTGCTCTGAGCTGTGGATTGGCTAATGGATCCGATTCATTTTACATTAAGGTGACGCTAAGGCTTACTTTTGTGTGGCTCAATTAAAAATGCATTTTGAATTCAGGAGCAAAGTTCCCTTTGTCTCTGCTCATTGAGGCAGGTCATGTCTGTTCACTTCCGTGAAGATGGTTTACATATTAACCTGAAACACAACAGCCTCACCCACTCAGCAACCATGCTCTGAAGAGACATACAAAAGATACTGTTTCATAAACTCACCCTGCATGTTACTATGTGTAAATCTGTACTGAAGTAGAATCTGTGAATCTATTCATTTTAATGCACAGTTTGTATAGACGACTAAAACATTGCCCCTGTAATATTAAGCAATATTAAGAAAAAATACACACTGGACATTTTATTACAGTTTTCCCACTACTGGCAATTAAATAAGAGAAAATTAACCAAGTGTCCTCAATCAATTCATTAATTCTTTGTATTTAAGGATTTCATTCACACTCTCAGTAATGGAACTTTATTGAAGATACTGTACTTGTTTAGTCCAGCAGTTACTGTACATCTGGAAGTAACTGTAAGCTGAGCTTTGTCTAATATTTGCTATTAGACAGTGTTAGTGTATACTGTATGTCAGGTGCCTAATTAGAATAATGCATTTTCCAGCTAGATCTTGATTTTATTCCAAATAAAAAGCCATAAATATTTCATATTTCATAAATTTCATAAATATTTCATATTTCAAAAATGTAACTTATCTGTAACTGACTATTTCTTACTATGTTTTTAAAAGAGTGGAATATTTAGTATGAATATATTCAATATCACATTCAGTAATGTTTACTATGCACACTTGTAACAGGAAGCCAGTTGAAACATGGTAAATATCTTTTTTGCAATGCAAACCTAAGTGGCTGTACACTGTTCAGATCACATTTCTGCCACAGAGGGTTAGTTTTACTTTCTTTTTCTCAGCTCTTTATGCATCCTTAACAATGAAATTAAAGTCAAATGTGTATTTCTGATATGCCAAACTTTCATGTGGTGTTACATCAGTGTGGAATATAACAAACACAAGCAACTAGTCCTATATGTATTTTAAGAAACAAATGGAATCCAGTAAAATGTTATTTAAAATGAAATATGCTAAATGTTTTGCACACAAAAACATGGTACTCTATTGTTTATGTCTCAAGAGATACCGGAAACTGACACAATGCTTTCACAAGGAATTAGTAAAGTGTAACAAACATTATTTTAGACATTATTTTAGAATACACATGAGGATGGCTGGATAGATAAAGAGTTGAAAAAGGCCAGTTTATTTTTTCACCCATCCAATTTGCATGAACATGAACATGTACCCACTGTGGGGGGGGGGGGGCATGGTGGCTTAGTGGCTTAGTGGTTAGCGCGTTCGCCTCACACCTCCAGGGTTGGGGGTTCGATTCCCGCCTCCGCCGTGTGTGGAGTTTGCATGTTCTCCCCGTGCCTCGGGGGTTTCCTCCGGGTACTTCGGTTTCCTCCCCCGGTCCAAAGACATGCATGGTAGGTTGATTGGCATCTCTGGAAAATTGTCCGGAGTGTGTGTGCCCAGCGATGGGTTGGCACTCTGTCCAGGGTGTATCCTGCCTTGATGCCCGATGACGCCTGAGATGGACAGGCTCCCCGTGACCCGAGAAGTTCGGATAAGCGGTAGAAGATGAATGAATGTACCCACTGTAGCTCCAGATTCCAGTTCTTGTCTTAGAGGAGTGGAACCTGATGTGGTCCTCTGCAATTGTTGCCCACCATGTAAGCTTTGGACATTTTTTTTCATTATGCTGAGATGCATTTAATTCACCCAATCTGTAAAGTTTCAGTTACCGACAGTCTTCCAGCTGTTCTCTGCTGAACTCTCTCATCATCAAGGCATTTATGTTGTGTGTTACATTTACGGCATTTAGCAGAAACTCTGATCCAGAGTGACTTACTTTTTTTTTTTCTCTCAGAGATTGAGCCTTGCTCAGGGGCCCAGCAGTGGCAGCTTGGTGGACCTGGGATTCAAACCCATGACCTTTTGATCAGTAGTCCAACACCTTAACTACATCCCATGGGAACAGTAGTTTCTGAAATACTCCATTCAGCCCACCAAGAATCACGAGTCACTCGGAATACATTTTTCCACATTCTGATGTTTGATATGATAATTAAATCAAATTTTTCTCCAGTGTCTTCATGATTTTATGCATTGCGCTGCTGCTACATGATTGGCTGATCAAAATGACCAATTAACCAATGAGTGTGTACTGCAAATTGCACATGATTCATTTATTTTTAACATGTTCATTTTTCACATATAAAGCGTTCACCGTTTTCCCCATATGATCACGTCTGGTGAAATGAAACATTTTCACAGGATCTTATTTTACTCACATTAATGGCTCGTGGAAACCTGATTTAACGTGTTTATTTATTGAAGAGAGTTTTCCCATGTCAATTTTGTCTGAAGAATCAAGAAGCAAAAGTATCACAAATGTATCGAGTAGGAGTTTGTTCATCTCTGTGGGAAGTGGCCAAGGAACAGAGAGGGCGGGGTGAGTAAACAGGTAGACAGGTAATTCTGCTGGTTTCCATCCCAACCCACGCACGCACGCACGCACGCGCACATACAGGAGCGAGGTCCACAGGTAACTCTAGTATCGACACACACACAGGTATGTAATAATTTTTTTGTATTACTTTTTGATGAAATGATTTGATATTAAAATATTGAATTGAAATATAAGCTGATACAAAACACGTGATTCTGTTATCACTAGGTTCCAATTGTTCAAAGGATGGGTTTAGTTATTGAGTCAATACTCAGTTAGTGAGGATTGTTAGCACGAGTCCAGGACTCGGACCGCGCAGTAACAACAAATCGGTTTCGCTAAACTTGTCGCGTCGGTTTGGGAACAGGAATCTGTTTGCTTTGTTTTAACAAAACATTAAGTAGGTTATACAGAAAACAGGTTCCAGCGAACAGCTCTAACAAGTCATCAACGATCTTAAAACAATCAGAGGGAAAGTGTATGGTGGTGTTGCTGGAGCTCTGCGGTTAGGGCAGTGCGCAAGGGCGCAGAGTTTAGAATACAGTTTCTGTCTAAATCCAATCTTCATCATAAAACTAATCAAGCAACATACTCAAAAAAAAAAAAAAAAAAAAGTGTGGGATGTAAAGGCTTAATGAGCTCAAAATGAAATTGCTGATCCAAACACCCAAATATTTATAAATGAAACTTTTGTTCCTTTTGTTTTGCATACGACTGTATATATATATATATATATATATATATATATATATATATATATATATATATATATATATATATATATATATATATTGTTTATATATATATATATATATATAAACAATTCCACTTAAATTCCTTATAAAACTAAAAAAAATATATATAGGTATGTTCCTATAGAAACAACTCAACAGAGACTTACTGGTGACATGCCACATTATAATACACAAAAGCTTTTGTTATATAACAATCAAAGCAACATATAATCAACGGCTTGTGATTTGAGTGAAGCGTTCTGTTCAGGGATATTTGTTTAATTAAGTTCAGAGTCTCATGTTTCAGTCCCTAAGTTTTTTGCCACGTGAAAATTTGACAGAAAAGTGATTGCGCTTTCTGGTTACTTTCAAACCGCATTATTTCATTTACTTCAAGAGAGGAAAAACAAGAAAAGTCATCCGGTGAGACTGTTTATAGTGGCATCAAACCACCTGGTCATTGATTACTGTAATGAAGTTTTCCACTAAATGATGGATGAATTCATCTATATGATATATTCATCTATATTTTTATTCTGTTAATTCTTATTTCTTTTATTATTCGTTAATTCCTTTATCATTAATTATGTTTACCATCTGCTCTATGTTTATGTTCTGTAAAGCTGCTTTGAGACAATGTCTATTGTAAAAAGCGCTATACAAATAAACTTGAATTGAATTGAATTGAATGACCACCATCTCGTGATGTTTAGATAATATAGAAACCAGTAGGATAAAACAAAATAAATAAATCCTGGCAAATCTTTCTTGAATTAGATGAAGTCAGGTAAAATGGCCCAGATAAAGCAGGTGTCCTGGCTCTTTACAATTTTTTGACTCTGTACTGTTTCCAAAACATTAGCAGATGAATGAACTGGTGCAAAGTTGTTGATAAGATCATGTGCTTTTTATTCAGACTGGTAAAGAAAACCAGAGAATATAAACAAGATGTTCTTAATTTAACGATATGGTTGATAAATTAATAAAAATCTATCATAAAGTAAGTTGTCATATGATAAATATTTTGAGGACCTTATTTGATGTAATTAAAAGATTGGAGAAATTAGCAGTCATTTCAATTGGATTACAATTATCCTTTTATTTTAGAGAATGTGGGCTAAATTTGAATTAAATTATACATATTATTTAAAAATCTATTCAAATATTTTTAAACAGTCTAAAAATAGATAGGTATATTAATCTTACATAAAAGACTGACTTCCATAAATGTTTTTCTTTATTCGGCTTTTGTGTAGTGTTTTGTGCTGAAGAAAGGATCAGAAGCGGATTGTAAAAGATGGCTAACTTTAAAGGCCATGCACTGCCTGGCACTTTCTTCTGTCTTTTTGGTTTCTGGTGGTCTCTGAAATATCCATTGCGACACAGCTGGAAGAATAAACAACATGGGACAAGGCAAAATCTACCTCTGTTCTTTAACAGAATAGACCTCATTGAGGGGAGTGCAAAGATCTTCTTTGCTTTTGTTGGTGAGAGATGAAATCACACTTACTAATATGATGTATTTTGTTGTTTATTTAGAAAAAAATTAGATAATGTTTTTGTCATTTACTCTTGTTCCAGGCATCATGGCTGAGCAGTTTGTACCTGACGGACCTCATGCTCATCTTTATAATGGGGAATGGGTGAAACTTATGAACTGGCAACACAGCACCATGTACCTCTTCTTTGGTATCTCAGGCATTGCAGATGTTCTTTCCATGTCCTCACTTCCTGTTCCAGCTGGCCTTGACCGACTTGGACTCTCACTCGCTCTTTTTGTAGAAGGTACAACTTGTCTAACAATCCCCTCCTCCCCTATCTGTCTTTGTCTACCAAAGTTCTTAATTGCTATTTGACAGATATTAAGCTGATGTTTCATTGATTTGCTCACTTCTCTATATATTATACTTAGTGCAATATACTAACATTTATAGAGATATTATTGGAGTAGAGAAGTAGTCAGAAATAGGAAGTGCTGCAAAACTAATAGTGGGTTGGGTTCAGGACTTCCCCATGATGCATGGTGTTCTGAAGGAACAATGGTGTGGGGTTTGGGGGAGCAGATTGGACATTTAATGTCAGGGATATCAAATCTAGATTAGTCTCAAAATGCACAGTTGGCTATCAAGATCTTGCTTTAAAGCAAATAAACAGAACTAATAAAATTCCACAAACAAAGGTGAGTGCAAATATTTTTGCTTAATTTTGTTGAAATCTGCAACCCCAGCCAACGATACTACTGTACCTAGACAATTAGCCACGGTCAATGAAATTGATAAAAAAAAAAGAAGTCATCAGTATCTACATAAAGCTGATTTAAAATTGTGGTCATATGTGAATATGCTTAGTGATTGTGATAGATGTTCTTACCTAGACTGGTTATATTCTTCATCAGTCATGAATGTAAACTGTAAAACTCTCTCTCATCCAGGGTTCCTTTTCTATTTCCACGTACATAATCGGCCTGCTCTGGACCAGCACATTCACTCGTTGCTCCTAGTGGCTGTATTTGGTGGGGCAGCGAGCACTATGCTCGAGGCCTTCCTGCGGGATAATGCTCTTCTTGAGGTGTTCAGGAGCAGCCTGGGTATTCTGCAAGGCACCTGGTTTTATCAGGTAAAATCAACATCAAAAGTTACCTCACTCTTTATTTTACCTTGTGGGCCAATGGAGTTAAATAGAGGACCCCTGAGTAATAAAAATGTAGTTTAATACCTTTTAACTAACAGTTTTTTCCTACATCAGATCGGTTTTGTCTTGTATCCTCTAAATGGAGAAGAGTGGAATGAGGAAGACCATGGCAACATCATGTTTATTACTATGTGCTTCTGTTGGCATTACGCAGTAGCTTTGTTGATTGTGGGCATGAACTACAGCACAGTGTGGTGGTGAGTGAAAATCATTCTTAAATCTGTCTCAAATCATTATGTAAAGCGATGCTGTGCAAAGAGCTTGATTGATTATTAATGCGACTTTCCAATGTGACCTATGCACTTTTCTCTAAAACAAACCCATGTCCGTTTTTCAGGAATGTCAGGTTAATAAGCTGTTTGATTAGATCTGGTGTCAGAGTCACCAAAACACTAAAGGATGTTAAGCAGAGGAAGATTGGGAATCAAAGATGTAAATCATTAACCTGTATAAATAAAAGGAATAAATACTTTTTCTGTCATATTCCAGTATCACAAACAGGCATGGATGGAAGCAGACGGCAGATTTAGAATTCAGCCTCAGGAAAACCACTCATTCAGACTCCAGTTCCCAGAAGGCTTTGCTCCAGGAATCAGATGAAGAATAGACTTCTGGTAACTAGCATATGAAGATTTTAGCTGATGGGTACAATAGAGATGTGAGTAGGACTTACACTCCCACAGGTATTCTCACCAATTCTGCTCCTTCAGAATTTCTGACCAATCCCGCCTGCTCCTGTAGGTCTTTTTAAACTAATCCCGCTTGCAAATGCGTTTGTGCCAATGCATGTGCCTGTCTGCAATATCCTCAAGCAGAAAAGCAGTTGATTTATAGATTTAATTTCATTTCTTAGCTTTAATGTCCAGTTATTTATAGTTTGACTTTAAAGATTAAGATTAAAGATTAAACCCATTCAATTCCACTGACAAGCTAGTCAGTGAAATTTTCTTGAAATATCAAAAACTCAATACTTATTGTAATACATTTGAAAATGTTGGGTTGTGATTTCCACCATTGTAAAAAAAAAAAAAAAAAGAGAACCGCTGCACTAAAATACAGCAAAAATACATAGAAACAAATCCCTAACACATAACTAATTAGAAATAGATTAATGCTTTACCCAATTGTAACCAAATAGTATAAATGTTCTTTCTGAACAATTTAAACATCATGAGCCAATAATGTGTTTTGACTGTAAAGTGAGAACAATGTCAGTAATCTACATTAATTACAGTTTGCAAAACAAAGTATAATTTTGTCAGTGAGTTTCATTGAACCTGTGAATAAAGTACTTTTTTCTAAAAGTGGTGGTAAAGTGCTTTGTTTTCTATTCAGTATTTTAGGCTGATTTCACATCAGGCTTCTAAAATAGTTACATCTGCAGCAAATGAGGCAAACATGTTTCTCCCATGAGTATGTAATTGATGTGTGAGAACATGTAAGACATTAGGATTGATTCCTTCATGTATTGTCCTTAAGCTTAATGCAGTGTATAATAAGAAACATTGCTACTATTACTATTAAGTGTGTTCTGTATAATCGTATGACTAAAAATAAACAGACCTGTAGTCCAGATAAGGATCAAATTATCAAAAAGGCAAAGTAAGGAAGTCTTGGTATCTTCCTGTTAAATGCAAAACATGCATAAAAACAGTAATACTATATGTATATAGTAGAAAATATCACCATGGTTTTTTGAGCTTAGGTTAATTCATTATAATTTAACATAGTTATAATTTTATTGGCAAACTGAACAAAGTTTCAGCATTGTAGAAATGTTAAACCAAATAAAGGACATTATTTATTTAAGATGATAGAATCCAAATTTCACAACAATAAAATCTTTTTTTAGTAAACAGGAAACAAATATTAAACACGATGACTGACACTGTATACACAACATATAAGAAGGAAGCCATTCAGATCACAAAACAGGATGTCTCTTTACTTCATAAAGGGTTGTGGTTCAAGGTAAATTAATATTTGTGGTGGTCATCTATCTTTTCACCCAACATGGGACTCACAAACATGGTATTTCAGACCTTCCAGAGCTCAGGCAAACACTGGCTTTCCACCGAATAGTTTCCACTCTGATTTCAGATGATGGACATTACTGTGGATCAGGAGTTGTTTTGGCTGAGGGGGCAGTGGACACCACCACAGTGGACACTGTAGATTTAGGGGAGCTGGATGCTGCGTGCTGCTGAAGTTGCTGTGCTGGGACAGTCTGAATACGAACCTGTAAGAGAGGTGGGGTGGAAATTCACTTAAAATATTTTAGCTCATTAGGAAAACTCACATATTACAAAACAGTGGATGTGGGAGTATTGTGGGTTTATTGTAAAGAGGCAGACCTGTGTGGCCTGGCCCTGTTGCTGCAGCTGCTGTAGCTGCTGAGCTGTAACGAAGCTGACAGGCTTGTTCCCGGCGATGAGCTTGGTGCCTGCTGGCATGCTGGTCAGAATAATATTCCTTCCAAGATTACTGATACTGCATACAGAACACAAGGAGGTTAGAATCAGACAGACAAACAGCTATGGTAACATTAAGCTGCATTTAAAATAAAAACATTTAAAAACACAAGAGCAAGATAATTATACTGTTCTCTCCATTTTCATTTAAACAAAACAGTCACACTAACAACTTGAGCCCAAGGTGTGCCAGCATACTACAGTGCTGTCTTTAAATTTATGTTCTGGTTTTAATACATTATTGTTGTACATCTATTATACTGCAATATAATAACGTAGAGATTTGGAGAAAAAAAAACTCACTTAGTACTGAGGTTTCCTTTCAGTATTGGTGTAGTGACTACACTTTTGCTCTTCAGAGGTTGACTAAGAACAGACAAAGGCACTGTGATTCTTGCAGGTAACTTCCCCTGAGGAGGTAAAGAGACAGTTAGTAACAAGAATGAAATGCCTACAGCTACTGAAACACTGTGCATACAGCAAGACTAAATAATTATACAATAATACACTAAAAACTACAAGCATTCCTCAGTTATTAGTATCATTTGCCTTGCAGCTTAAGTGCAAGATTGAAGCTAATTTTCGACAGCACAAACCTTCTTGGGAACATTTCAATTTCCCCCAAATTAGTCCTTCAAAGGTTTCTCTAGGTCTGCTCTTAATCATGCAATTAAAAGAAAACTAAATATATGCAACTATATTGTCATTGTTTGTCCCTGAGCAAAGCTGCTCAGATGTAAGTCACTTTGGAAACATCAGCCAACTGACGTAAATGTAAAGGAAATGCAAATGCTTACTGGTTGTGTGCTCACCACTGTAGCAGTGACAGGCACTTGTCTCACTGTGGCTGCAGCAGTGCCTAGAGAAAGTGACGAACCCATAGCAGGAGTGCCCAAAGTCACCCCTTTGGCCCCTGCCATTCCACTTGTTGCTATGGTAACTGTGGCTGCCCCTGAAGAAGCAGTGCCAAGCTTGGCACTGTTGGTGGTGGTGACTGGAACTGTCTGACCCTGTTTCTGAGGTATCACTCCCAGGCTGGGCACAATGCGAATGGTGGTCCCACCAGCTTTTGAGTCTGAGGAGGTGACCGTAGAGAAGGTGCGGGCTTTGGGGTCTGCCATGGTGACGGCCAGGGCGGGCATGAGGCGGATAGCGGTATCACATGTGGCCTTTACCAGGGTAGCAGTGCCTGGCGCTGGCAGGGAAGAGGATGCTTTGGCATTAAGGGCCTCAGCAGTGGCTGTGGGGGAAGGGCTGGATGAAACAGTAGGTGGGGCTTGCTGTGGGGTCACATGCAAGGTGGCAGAAATACCTTTAGCACTGGTGCCGCTGGCGCTGGCCAGCAT